>NW_027411944.1:0-157377 GCF_047663935.1 Musca autumnalis
TCGATTCTATTTAAAAAATCGTTGCATGTAAACCTGTAAACGAAGAAACGGCTATTTCGCCTACAACACAGCAACCAATAGAAACTGGCATTATGACAGATATCGACAATTCGAAGAAATATGGAACTTATTGCTCGAAGATTGATCGATTGGAAAGAAAATATATCATAGTTCTACGAATGTTACCAGGCCAACAACAATTCATGTCAATGTCAGTGAATATAATTTGATTAAAAATATACTGCAAAAGTATATGTTTCTGCATTCCCATTTTCACGTTGTTTTTTATTATTAAATATTTATTCGTATCGGTGTCGATGATGTTTGTTTGATGATTGTTGTTCTTGGTTTGTCGTTTGCGTGCATATTTGTTTTCCATGGTATTGTTTCCAGTTGTGTTTATGTTTGTTATACGAGAGAGTACAATTTTTTTGTGGGCGGTTTGGCTGTTTTGATCAATATATGGTCTGAAAAGTTGTGAGCGGAATATAAAATGTAAAATATAAGCTATAAAATATAAAATAAACAAGTAAAAAGTCGTTAAGTTCGGCCGGGCCGAACTTTTTATAGCCTCCACTATAAAATAGTCATAATTAAAATGGAATAATTAGGGTCCTTTCACAATTTTAGGCGGAACAGCTTTCGACAATGGATAGACTCCTACTGCCTCCTACTATTGCTTAAATTCCATTTGGAGATGAAAGCCCTTGGTGTGTGTATCTTAAAACCCCGAAGGACAGATGCGCCGTGAGTCGAACTTCCGCGTTATGGCGTAATGAAGTTTTTGCAACAGACACTGTAAGCCATCATGAATTAGCATTATATCTTTGTTTGTTGTTTTTGTAGAGCACTTAAGCAACAGTGACAAAGATATAACGCTAATTCCTGACGGCCCACAGGGTCTCTAACAAAAATTTCATCACGCCATAACGCGGAAGTTCGACTCACGGCGGATTTGTCCTTCGGGGTTCATAATATACTCACCAAGGCCTTTCTTCCCCAAAAGGAATTTTCCTCGCCCCAGACTTTCACCTCCATTTTGTTGCACAGTGTTATCTAATCTAATCTAAAAAAATGTGTTCAGCTAGGTGAAAGGTACCACCTACAGGGCTATATCAAAGAGTCAACCTATCTTTAAATTAAGTTTTATAGCTGCAGGGAACTTCAAGGGTCAAATTGAGGGTAGTTTCATTAAAATAATGCAGACCCTCACTTTGACGAATTTTATTGAAGAAATTTCGTGACCACTGAAAATTACCGAAAATCGGGAGGTAGAGTTATATGGGGGGATATACCAAAACATGGACCTATGTTGACGATGTTTGGTGGAGATATTTCATGACCACTGGGAACCTCAAATGGCAAATTACAGCTATTTCGATTAAAAATTTTAGCTAAAATTCCCAAAATACCGAAAATCGGGAGGTACCGATATATGGGGGCTATACCAAAACATGGATCTATGTTGACGATGTTTCGTGGAGATGTTTCATGACTACTGAGAACCTCAAATGTCAAATTGCAGATAGTTCGGTTAAAAATTGTGGCTGAAATTCTCAAAATACCGAAAATCGGGAGGTACCGTTATGTGGGGGCTATACCAAAACATAGACCTATGCCCATATCCTTTGGGATATAAGTTAATTGACCACTAGGAACCCTAAGTGCCAAATTATAGCTAATTCGGTCTGCAAATATGGCGAAGATCGTCAAAATACCTCAAATCCGGAGGTACCGTTATATGGGGGCTATACCAAAGAGTGGAACGATATAGCCCATCTTCGAACTTGACCTGCCTGTGGAAAAAAGACTCTCGGGTGCAAAACTTCAGCACTCT
Organism: Musca autumnalis; assembly: GCF_047663935.1. Lineage (NCBI taxonomy): Eukaryota > Metazoa > Arthropoda > Insecta > Diptera > Muscidae > Musca > Musca autumnalis. Next base: position 1,838 of record NW_027411944.1, read on the forward strand.
ATCTCAATTATTGCGGACGCTAGAGTGATTACAACAGACGGACTTGGCTAGATCTTCTTAGAATTTTATCCTGATCAAGAATATATATACTTTATAGGGTCGCAAATGATTAGTTCAATGTGTTACAAACGGAATGACAAACTTAATATACCCTCCATACTATGGTGGAGGGTATATAAAACAACAAAAAATAAATAAAATAAAATAAAATATAAAAAATAAAATATATAATATAAAATATAACATATAAAATAAAAAATATAAAATAAAAAATATATAGAATATAAAATAAAAAAATATAAAATATAGAGTATAAAACATAAAATATAAAATACATATGTGATATAAAATATAACATAAAAAAATATATAAAATAAAAATTATAGAATATAAAATATAAGTCATAAAACATAAAATATAACATATAAAATATATAATTTAAAATATATAATATAAAATATAAAATGCAAAACAAAAAAAAAAAAAAATTAAAAAAAAATATAAAATATAGAATATGAAATAAATAAATGAAAACATAAATTATAAAATATATTATATAAAATATACATAAAATAAAATAAAAAAATATAAAATATATAATATTAAATATATGTAAATATAAAACATAAAATCTTTATAAATAAAAATCAAATGTCGTTCGTTGGTAATGGCATCAGTTGAAAATGGATAATTCTTTTTGTGAAATGTTCACCATAGCACGACTTAGGGTGACGTAGGTGATGAGAGATACCATGGAACGGTCCTGACCGTCTTTAACGTGGCAAAGTCCAGTATTTATCTTGGTCCCTCTCTCATCTCAAGTGGACACTGACCTCCCTGTGATGTCACATGGGGAGCTGCCTTTAACACCCGTTAAAGGTAGTGAGCTAACATGTGCCGCGCGTTCACCCATAAGAACGTTATAAACTTGGGTTTGGCGCTGGTTAGTAACCCTCCCCTGGAACCTACTACGAAAAAACAAAAAAAGGAAAACAAACCCGTTTAAAGTCGACGACCCCCGCAAACGTTTTAAGGACCATGATCTGCGAATCTGCACCTGGAGTGTTCGCACTCTTTATAGAGAAGGTGCAGTTTACGCATTGGCAGATGTACTTGAAAAGTACAAGGCCGACATTACTACCATACAGGAAATACGATGGAACGGAAAAAGTGTCACAACAACACCTAAAGGTGACACACTGTATTATAGCTGCCATGACAAAAGCATGAAATTGGTTGCGGTTTTTTAGTTGGTCGGAGGTTAAAACACCTGGTCTCCAGCTTCACACCCGTGAATGAAAGACTTGCTACAATTCGAATAAAAGCTAAATTCTTCAACATCAGCTTTATTTACGCTCATGCTCCCACTGAAGACAAGGACGAACAGACCAAAGACATATGTTATGAGCGCTTAGAAGAAACATATGACCGTTGTCCTGTCCATGACAATAAAGTTATTCTAAGCGATTTTAATGCCAAAATTGGAAAGGCAAAATATCTTTGGTCCAACAGTCGGAAAATTCAGTCTCCACAATGAAACATCTGGCAATGGCATGAGGCTGATAGACTTCGCAGAGGCAAAAACCATGGTTTAGGCATCTCGACATCCATAAGGGCACCTGCTTGAATCCAGATCAGAAAACAAGAAATCAAATTGATCATGTTGTGATAGATGGAAGACATTCATCGAGCGTGTTGGATGTGCGCTCGTTCCGAGGAGCAAAAATAGACTCGGACCACTACCTAGTTGCAGCAAAGGTACGTACCCGGTTTAACGTAGCAAACAAAATACGAACAGACACAACACGAAAGTAAGACATCAGTAAGCTGCAATCACAACAGATAGCCACAGCATATTCCACGCAACTAGCCCAATTGCTTAATCAAAGCACTCTTCATCCCGATAATATATCAGCGCCATGGCAAAGTATTGCCCACTCCATGCAAACAGCCGCAAACTCCATACTTGGATACCAGAGACCTCCACCAAAGAATCCATGGTATAATCAGGAGAGTCGTACTGCTACTGAAGAGAAAAATGCGGCATATAGGGCTACTTTACAATCCGTAGCAACGTGTAGGGCACGAGAGAGATATCTGGAGAAAAGGAGAGAGGAGAAACGTCTTTCCGCAGGAAAAAGAGAGAGATGGAAAAGCAGGAGTGTGAAAAAATCGAGATGTACAGGAGCCAGAATAAAGTCCGAAAATTCTTCCAAAAAGTGAAGCATCAAACTGATGGCTTTGGTACAGGCACCTCCTGCTGCAGAGACCAGAAAGGTAATTTGGTAACTGAAACAGATAGTGTGCTCAGGATATGGAAAGAGCAATTTTCAAACCTGTTTGTATCCAGCGAAGACGACGAAGATACCACAGATCCAATCCCAGAAGATGGTATTGAATGTATACCTCCCAGCCAAGATAAGGTAAAGACAGCAATTAACCGGCTGAAGAATAATAAGGAAGCAGGAGCTGATGGCTTACCAGTCGAGCTGTTCAAAACCGGAGGCGACACGCTGATAAGGTGTATTCATCAGCTAGTTAGCACCATCTGGCGGGAAGAACGAGTACCCGAAGATTGGAACCTGAGTATCCTGTGTCCCGTCCATAATAAATGAGATAAGACTTTATGCTCCAACTATAGGGGCATAAGTCTTCTCCATATCGCCTACATGATAGTGTCAGGGATATTGTGCGAACGACTAAAGCCTACGGTCAACGAGATAATTGGGCCATACCAATGCGGCTTTAGACCTGGCAAGTCCACCATTGATCAGATATTTACCCTGCGGCAAATCCTGGAAAAGACCCAAGAGATGCAGATCGACAACTACCACCTTTTTGTCGATTATAAAGCAGCCTTCGACAGCTCACTACGTTCAAAGGTATTCCAGGCCATGTCTGAATTTGGTATCCCCGCATAGCTCATTCGGCTTTGTAAAATGACTTTAACTGACACAACATCCTCAGTTAAAATAGGAAAGAACCTCTCCGAAGAATTTTGTACCAAAAGAGGTTTCAGGCAAGGAGACAGCCTCTCGTGTGATCTCTTCAACATCCTGCTGGAAAAGGTTATTTGAGAGGCAAACGTCAAAAGAAGTGGCACAATCTACACCAATAGCCACATGTTACTTGCTTTGGCTGATGATATAGACATCATGGGACGATCAATAAAAAGAAGTAACCGATACCTTTATGAAGGTCGAAGGAGAATCTGCTAAGGTGGGTCTGGCGGTAAACGGTGGGAAGACTAAGTTGATGGTGTCGACGCGCAATGCGTCCATAGAGATCGGGCCAACTGTTGACGTTGGTTCCTATAATGTTGAGGTAGTAAAAGACTTCGTATACCTCGGCACCGCCGTGAACACAACAAACGACATTAGTTGTGAAATAAAAAGAAGAATTGTATTGGCTAACAGATGCTACTTTGGCTTAAGTAAGTAGTTAAAAAACAAAGAGACATCTCATCAAACAAAAATAACGCTTTACCAAACACTGATAGTACCCGTGCTGATGTATGATTCCGAAGCCTGGGTACTTGTGCATAACGCAGCTTATGTTTTTATGAAAAAAATTACCACGCCCACTTTTTTAAATTTTAAATTTTCTGCAAAAACCGATTTCCATCAAATATGAAGCTAAAGCTCAATGTTTGGCGTTGTTATGTATATTTTATTTAATTTCGGAGGAGGTGGTTATTTTCCCCATGCCTGTCTTTTAAACGCGATATGTATAAGGCAAACTTATGATTATATCGGTTTCAGCATAAATTTTGGGAGGCAGTGGGGTTATGTGTACCGTAGATACATATTTGGAGCCAAAATACCGGACCACGCCCCCTTTTTTAAATATGTTATATCTTGAAACTGATGACCACGTCCACTGTTTTCAATACATTATTTTTCCAAAATTACTGAACCTAATTCCATGGAATTTCCAGAAAATGTTTAGGAATGTCCCATAGTCCAAAATGCTATATATTTGTAGACGAATTTCGGGGGCCTACTTTTTTTTAATCGCTATATTTGCTAAACGTATTAGGGCATGGGCTTGTAAATTAATTTTAGAGACAACGGTGGTTGCGCCCCCGATCAATAAAAACGATATATTTACAAATTTCCTTATATGGTGAGGTTCAACGGTCCATCAGCCATGAAAAACTTAAACCTCCATAAGCGGGAGAATTCGACTTAGCCATTTTTTAACTTTTATAATTAGATCGCTTTAAGATTAAAACTCATTACTACGGGTCAGCAACGCGGACCGGTGTCTACTAGTAAAATATATAATATAAAATAGAAAATATATAATATAAAACATAATGTATAATATATAAAATATAAAACAAAAAATATAATGTATAATATATAAAATATAGAATATTAAATACAAAATATACATAAAATAAAAAAATAAAACATATAAAATTAAATATAAAATATACTCAAATCTTTTCAGCCCACACATTTTATTTATGTTTATTGTATTTTAAACAACAAATTAATATTCACAATTGTTTGATATGTATGCATGTATGCAGTTATTTTTGGCAGCCACCATTTGTAGGCAAATATTTTCATAGGCAGTGATCCGTATTCAATGGAAATTTGCTTTTATGTTTTCAATTCATCATCAATAAATAACAACAGAAACAAAGAGCTGAGAATACACACCCAGCAACAAGAAACCCTTTTTGGGTGATAGAGAATTTTTCTTTTTTAAAAGTTTATAGCCAATATGGATTTTTTTTAAATTGTATTTTTTATTTCCATTTTTTCGACAGGTTTGAGTGCTTAACGCAAACCATTTGCTACTTTTATGGCTTTGATTTTTTATTGATTGCCTAAAAATTTATTGTTCTTTGAATTTTAAGAAGGCGGCTGGAGACAACAGCTCCTTGCTGATGTTGAACACAAGGATAACAACATTACAAGATTTTGAAATGTTCATTTATAAAATTTATGTTTTATATTTATAACTCATTGATTAGAAACATCTGTATATAAGTGGGAAGATTATGAAGCTAAAAGATGAATTGCATATGCTGAATTGAATTAAAAAAGTGGTGGTAAACAAAATAAAGTGACATGCCGAAATTTTCTGCAAATAACTTTTTTTTTTTTTGGAAAATCTTTATTGGACATAATATTTTTAGTACAAATCGATCGATAAACGACTTCAGTAAAGTCATAGTTCTTATATAGTATTACCTCTCAATTCCTCAGGCTTTCAGTTATACATATCTTCTGATTATATTAGTTGCATTTTGGCAATTGGGATAATAATTTTAGATTTCAGTAAAACAAACTTTTTCTTTTTAGAATATACTGCTACATTTTCTTTTAGTTTGACATTTTGAAGTTTTTCCCCTTTGTTCAAGAAGTCAAGATGTGATTATCTACTTAAAATGTCTTGGAATTTTTTCCAAATTTTAATTTTTTACTACAACCCACGTGAAGCTTTTTCATTGTCATTTTTTGTTTTTGTAAATCGAAGTATGTTTACATATATTATTCATATTATATGTTATAATAAATTAGCAATATCTTATTTTTTTATTTTCAGGTATGATGTAATTTTTTCTACACCCGGGTAAGATTAATTTTTGTATAATTTCTAATTTGGGGACAATAACCATCGTCATGTATAGGTATCATGTATAGGTATCGAGTGGGTACCAAACTTATAAATATCGGGTAACAGCAAATTTTGTTGCTCAAAGTGGATAATGCCTGTAGCACTGTTGATATTGAAAATGCGCCGACGTCTTGATACACCGCCTAAGAGGGAAATATATAAGAAATTTTATAAGATGAGAATGACGTTTGGAATATATGTAGGTTGCTATAAGGGGTGGCTTTGGAATTTTTTTATTATACAAAAGCACAGAAAGCTAATGAACCAATTAAAATACAGACCAAGCACTGCCTTATCTGCTAGCGCAAGTACCCAGGATTCGGAAGCATACATTAGCACGGGTGGTATCAGTGTTTTGTAAAGCGTTGCTTTTGTTTGACGAGTTGTGGCTTTGTTTTTAAAATGCTTACTTAAGCCAAAGTAGCATCTGGTGGCCAATACAATTCTTCTTTTATTTCACAACTTATGTCGTTCGTTGTGTTTACGGCGGTGCCGAGGTATACGAAGTATTTTACTACCTCAACATTATAGGAACCAACTTCAACAGTTGATCCGAGCTCAATGGACGCATGGCGCGTCGACACCATCAACTTGGTCTTCTCGTCGTTTATCGCCATACGCACTTTAGCAGATTCTCCTTCGGCCTTCATATAGGTATCAGTTACTTATTTTACTGATCGTCCCATGATTTCTATATCACCAGCATAAGCAAGTAACATGTGACTATTGGTGTAGATTGTGCCACTTCTTTTGACGTTTGTCTCTCGTATAACCTTTTCCAGCAGGATGCTGAAGAGATCACACGAAAGGCTGTCTCCTTGCCTGAAACCTCTTTTGGTACAAAACTCTTCGGAGAGGTTCTTTCCTATTTTAACTGAGGACCTGGTGTCAGTTAAAGTCATTTTACAATGCCGGATGAGCTTTGCGGGGATACCAAATTCAGACATGTCTTGGAATAGCTTTGAACGCAGTGGGCTGTCGAAGGCTGCTTTATAATCGACAAAAAGGTGATATGTGTCGATCTGCATCTCTTGGGTCTTCTCCAAGATTTGCCGCAGGGTAAATATCTGTTCAATGGTGGACTTGCCAGGTCTAAAGCCGCATTGGTATGGTCCAATTATCTCGTTGACCATAGGATTTAGTCGTTCGCACAATATCCCTGACACGATCCTGTAGGCAATAGGGAGTAGACTTATGCCCGTATAGTTAGAGCATACAGTCTTGTCTCCCTTCTTTTGGACGGGGCACAGTATACTCAGGTTCCAATCGTCGAGTACTCGTTCTTCGTGCCAGATGGTGCTAACTAGCTGATGAATACACCTTATCAGCGTGTCGCCTCCGGTTTGGACAGCTCGTCTGGTAAGCCATCGGCTCCTGCTGCCTTATTATTCTTCAGCCGATTTATTGCTGTCTTTACCTCATCTTGGCTGGGCGGTATACATTCAATAGCATCTTTTGGGATTGGATCTTTGGAATCTTCGTCTTCTTTGTTACTATTGGATACCAACGGTTTGGAAAAGTGTTTTACCCACATTCTTAGCACGTTATCTGCTTCAGTTACACAACCCATCTCTTTGATGTTTCACTCTTTGGTCGAATTTTCGGCTTCTTACATCTCGATTTTTCACTGTCCCGTTTTTCCATACCTCTCTTTTTCATGCGGAAAAGACGTTTACCTCTATTCTTTTCTCTCTTTCGTGAGCTACGCTTTGCTACTGATTGTTAAGGCGCCCTATATGCCTCCTTTTTGTGATACCATGGATTCTTTGGTAGAGGTCTCTGGTATCCAAGTACTGATTTTTAGTTGTTGTTTACGTACCTTTGCTGCAACAAGGTGGTGGTCCGAGTCTCTGTTTGCACCTCGGAACGAACGTATATTCAACATGTTCGATGAATGCCTTCCATCTATCACAACGTGATCAATTTGATTTCTTGTTTTTTGATCCGGAGACAGTCAGGTACCCTTGTGAATGTCGATATGCTTAAATATGGTGCTGCTAACTACCATGTCATTTGTCGCTGCGAAGTCTATCAGCCTCACACCGCGTCAGATGTTTCACTATGGAGACTGAATTTCCCGACTATTGGGCCAAAGATAATCTCCTTTCCAATTTTGGAATTAAAATCGCCTAGAATTATTTATTGTCATTGATTTCTTCTAAGCGTGTCTGTTCGTCCTTGTCTTTGGTTGGAGTATGAGCGCAGATAAAGCTAATGTTGAAGAATTTTGCTTTTATCCGTATTGTGGCAAATTCTTTCATTCACTGGGGTGAAGCTGGAGACCAGATGTTTTAACCTCCAACCAACTACAAAATCGCAACCAAACTCATGATTTGTGTCACGGCAGCCATAATACAGTTCGTCAACTTTTTGTGTTGTTGTGACGCCTTTCCAATTCCATCGTATTTCGTGTATGGCAGTAATGTCGGCTTTGTACTTTTCAAGTACATTTGCCAATGCGTAAACTGCACCATATCTATGTGTAACTGCGAACATTCTAGGGGCAGATTCGCAGATCAAGGTCCCTAAAACGTTTGCGGGGGTCGTCAATTTTAAGGAATTTGTTTTTCTTTTCTTTCGTTTTTACATAGTAGGTTGCTTTTTTCTAGGTGAGGGTTACTAACCCGATGCCCAAGCCCAAGTTTTTATCGTTATTATGGGTGAACGCGCGGCACATGTTAGCTCACTACATTTAAGGGATGCTCTAGATGCTTCCACAGGTGACACCGCATGGACGTCAGTGTCCACTTGAGATGAAAGAGCGACCAAGATAAATTCTGGGTTTTGCCATGTTAAAGCCGGTCAGGACAGTTCCTTGGTATCTTTCATCCCCTACCTCACCCAAGGTGTTTGGATAAATTGGAAAAATGTAGGGGGTAGGAGTTCCAATTTCTTTATTGGTCGCTCTAATGTATTTTAGTTTATTATAACACTGTGCAACATTTTCAAGATAGTTTTGTGCAAAAAAACTTCTAATGCGGTTTTTGTGAAAGTACAGACCAAATAGACAAAAACCCTATTTGGGTTTTATTTTGTTAGATCGGGTTCGGATTTTATTGCCCTATCTAAACTTGGTCTCAGGATAAATATAAAAAAGACAAAATATATGGTTGTCAGTAGAAACGATTTGATTCTTGATACAACACTACAAATAAAGAACGAGACTGTCGAACGTGTAAAGAACTTCAAATATCTTGGTGTTCTAATAAACGACAAATGGAATACATCAAACGAAATCAAACGTCGAGTGCAGATGGCCAAAGACACATTTTTCAAATATAAAAACGTACTAACAAATCACGACATAAGTCTAGCAACAAAGATACGATTCACGAAATGTTACATTTGGTCTGTGTTATTATATGGAGCTGAAACGTGGACAATTAGAAGTGCAGATCAAAAGAAAATCGAAGCGTTCGAAATATGGTTATATCGACGAATTTTGAAAATACCATACACTGCTCACATAACAAACCAGGAAGTACTGAGAAGAATGAACCAGGAAAGACAACTCCTACATACTGTCAAATTCCGAAAAATCTCATACTTGGGTCACCTTATGAGAAATACAAAATACAAATTTCTACAAAATATTATAAAAAGGAAAATAGAAGGAAGCCGAAGTAGAGGCAGGAGAGATATATTGTTTAAAAAACATTCAAGACTGCACGGGATACAGAGATGAAACCAACTTACTAAATGCCGCTAAAAATCGAGAACTTACCTACAACTAGATAATATCTATATTTGAAATTCATTTTAAAACATGTAAACAATATTATTGTATGATCGCTTTACATCCGAATATCGGATTCGCAAATAAAGAAGCAGAAGAAGAAACTTGGTGAAATATTGACTTTTTAAAGCCAATCGGGGCTATATCTTTGAAACCAATACGAATCTTTCCATGACATCCGCACATACGCGAAACATAAGGCAAAAGTTGCTCAAAACTAAAAATACTAAAATCGCGTTTTTAAAAACTAACTGACCCTTTTCCCCATTCGTTATGACCATCCGCAACTTTCTGCGGTTAACCAATCCAACACAGCAGTCGATGGAAATTAGCCATAATGTTAGGAAAAAAGTACATGTTCGAATACTATAAAATTAGGTGAACATTCAAATAAAATAATTTTCGCGAAAAATTATATTTTTCAAAGTTTTTTTGTTTCTGTATATTCCCTGAACAAGATAAGCTTATAGAAATTCCAAATTTGTTTTTGCATCTTCATTCTTTAATAATGGTGGTACGTCTCTTCTTTCATGCATATTTTTTGATAATTTTTAAGATAACTCAAATTTCAAAAGTGAAAAAGTGCATGATGCGAACCTTTGCGGACCATAATTACTTTTGGCGATTTATGCACTGAAGTCTCCAACATCACATCCAATCAAAATATATTGCACATATTTGCGCCATTCTGAAAAATCTCATTTTTATCAACTAAAGCCATTGAAATATTTGAATATGGAAGTATTTAAGAAAGACATTTACAAAATAGAAATATATTTTGGTTCCAGCGTTCGCCAAACCTACTTATTTTATTTGTACTCATGCGCATTAGAGCTCATCAAAATCGCCAAAGATAATTGCTTTTGCATCTCCACTCTTAGTTTATTGTGATACATCTCGTCTTTCATAGATATCTTTTATAACAACTCAAATTTCAATGGTGAAAAACTGCATGATGCGAACGTTTGCGGACCATAGTCACTTTTGATGTTTTATGCGCTTTAATCTCGAATATCAGATTCAAACAAAATACGCTACGCGTAGTTGCGCCAATCTGAAATAATCACATTTTTCTCAACTGAAATCATTAAAACCTTTAAATTTGTTTCTGTAGTAAAATTGGAATAATTTATCTAAAACAATTTTGAAAAATTAAAAAAAATATATACCTATATATTGGCAACGTTTGCCAACACTATTTTTGATCTTTCTTATACCTGGGACTCTTATTTATCAGACCAAATCAAAACTTTTGATAAATATTTGCGCCATTCGGTAAAATCACGTGTTTTTCTGAAGTAAAATTGGAATAATTCATGTAAGAAATTTTAAAAAATATTTTGCAACGATTGCCCACACAAATTCTTGATCTTTCTTACAAATGTTTTCGCCATTCGAAAAAATCACGTGTTTTTATGAAGTAAAATTGAAATAATTTATGTAAAACAATTTTAAAAAATTAAAAAAAGTAAGAAAAAACTATAGTCGGACGGGGCCGACCATGTGATACCCTACTCCACTACTTTTGCACTCTCTTTTGGCAGATAAGGATTAATTTTTTAAACAAAAATATTCTTTCAAGTGACGTGAAAGTATACTGGAAAAACTGTAGATCCTCACGCAGGTTAAGAGATCAGGCAACATACCCAGTAAAATCTTCGATGCAAAATCATGAGTTGAATCATGGGTGCAAGTGATCTGGCATGTCATCTTTTTGTCATTTTCACTCATGAATTTTATATGAGCGTGACCCCCAAAAGATGACGTTCTTTTTTGGATCCTAAACATGTCATTTTAACCAATGCATTGACATGTCATTTTCACCAATGCTTTGGCATGTCATTTTAACCAATGCATTGAATGTCATTTTCGCCCATTCTCTGACATGTCATTTTAACCAATGCTTTGACATGTCATTTTAACCAATGCTTTGACATGTCATTTTCACCAACCCCTTGGCATGACATTTTCATGTCTTGTTTGGAAAATAGAAATGCTCTATTGAAATATGGACAAACAAAACTCTTTATTAATTCAAACGAATTCACGAAATAACGACAATTAATTGATCAGCAAAAAGTTTACATCCAAAATTGCAATGTAATCACCACCGCTGCAACGCAAAAGATTACTTCCTCCGTTCTCCGCAACTGATATTCTTTAATCTTACAAAAGGTTTTTTCTATTATCTTCCCATCACCAGTTCAAATATCGACATGGACTCCAAATGTACTCCTTTAAGTATTTTTATTTCGTAAATTACTTTTATTTTATAATTTTCTTATTTTATAACTACATTTTGGAAATTTATAATCTTTTGTTTAGGGACGAAAATATGTAGGGATCTACAACCCGGCTTGCTTTAGAGATCTCTAAGAACAAAATGTAACGAACGGGGTGGAGAGACTTTTTCTGGAAAATACCATTTATGCTTAATTAATTTATTTTTTATTGTTTCTTTCCCAAAGTCGTTTCTTTATTTTCAGATTCTTGTTCCTTTTCGTTTCGGACTTTTTTTCTAATTCCAAGTAGCGAGATTTGATTGATTTCGTTCTATGTATGCCAGATTTAGAACAGACAAGGGAACATTTAAAATAGCAATGTGTGCAGTCCGATTCTATTTTTAGCTCGATGATTGGGACTTCATTTTTATTGCAGACATTTCGAACTTCATACAATACCAATTGTTTAGAAGTTTTAGTTGTCTGATATGCAGGAAATGTAAGACAACATCACGACGACAGTTCTAACAACTTTGGTCTGTTCCAGAACCTGCAAGAATCTACTAATTTTTACTACGATAACCATTTTTCCTTTATGTCATCGGAAAAAAATAGAAGAAATTAGTAGATTTTTGCAGTACTGGAACATACCAAAACGAAAATAAACAGGTGTGTAAATAAAAACACAAACATCATCTCTATTGGAAGGATGGAATGGGTACAAATGCTGATGAAAAGGTCGTATCTTTCACGACTTCCTTTGCATTGGTTCAAATCCTAATGAAAAGATCGGATCTTTCACCACTTCCTTTGAACCAATGCAAAAGATGACATGAAATCACGTCATCGCAAAGAACCCCTTCCTTCAAATTCTGCTGGGATATAAATGATTTTAGTTTCAAGTTGCGTGTACTTTAGCTTAAAGTTCAGGAGGTGTTTGATCAATATATAAATTTCAATTGTAGTCAGTATAGGAAAATGTTGACTCTATACCATATCGACCACATTTTTGACATGATTTGTATTCGATACCGACCACATTTTTTTCGTTAAGAGGTCAGAAGTTTATCTTTCCTATAATTTAGTTCTCCAAAACTACTCATCCTTACAATAAACATTTTGAAAGTTTCACACAAAATATATGATTCATTTGATTCATTGCTATTTACATGATCAATATCCAAAAGTAGGATTCGTCATTGTCTAAAGTCCCGAGTTCAAGGCGGAATTTCATGACGATTGGCACATATCCGAGTTCTGAAGATTCATCACATTTTATAATGAACATAAGGGCCGATAGTCATTAAAGCTAGATAGGACCTATATTTCGAGATATTATATTATTATTGAACAAAACCAAAAGTAGCATAACATGGAAGCAAAATATATATTTCTTTAATAATAAATAAAGGAATACACTTTTATGCTAACAAGCAGTTCAGTTATTTAACGACTGCCGTAATGTAATTAGCATCGAGGGAAATATCAAGAGCTATTTTTCCTTTTATAAGCTATTTTGTCGAAACATGTCCTTTAGAAATTAAAACATGGAATAAAACTAAATGTTGGATTTTCTACACAAAAGCTATGGTTAATTTCACCCACTAAATACTATCCGATCATCATCCAAAATTATTGGCAACTTTCTCGACCTAAACTCTTACCTCGTGCAAAATTTTGATAGCATTGAATTATATCTACTACATTTTCGAGATTATAGTACACTAAGCACTGTGAGATCCCTTTATAGATTAGGCTGTAACTCTGCCATCTGGCCACCTAGGTGAACATAGGAAAGGTTAAGAGTTCCTCTTCGCAATATCACGTAGTGTACCGAAATGAGTCTTCAAAGAATAAAGATACAGGCTGTATATTAAAAAGTTTTGGTCCATTTAACCTGTTAAATATTATCTGATCATCTTCTAAGACTGCAAGCTTCTTCTATGTCGTGAACTCAAACCTAATTTAAAATTTCCCGTCGATTGGACTATTATTGCGACCTACAGAGCAGCTACAAAATCGGGTAAAAACTTAGTTTTTGCTCCATTTCACCCGCTAAATATTTCACGATCATCACCAATTAAAAAAGCGATCTATTCTGATGTGAAACCGACCTCCATACTAAATTTGGTGACGATCGGTCCATAATTGGGGCCTGGAGTTTGATTACAATTTATAATGGATAGACAGACACACGGACGGACGGACGGACACACATCGCTATATCGCTTTATCTCGTCGAGATATGAAAAATAGTATACCACATTGGGGGTCTAAGAAGAATATTTTGCGGTGCTACATGAATTTTTATCAAAACAAACTTATAATACCCTTCCCACATTGTGGAGTAGGGTATAAATATTTTGGCAACGTTTGCCAACACTCATTTTTGATCTTTCTTATAGGCCGGACTCTTATTTATCAGACCAAATCAGAACTTTTGATAAATGTTTGCGCCATTTCGAAAAATCACGATTTTTCTCAAGTAAAATTAGAATAAATTATGTAAAACATTTAAAATGATAATTTGGCAACGTTTGCCAACACTACATTTTGTTCTGCGTTATTACCTGAATTCCTATATACTAGACTAAATCAAAATTATTGATATATGTTTGCGCCAATCCGAAAAATCACGGTTTTTCCTCTTATTAAATTTGAATAATTTAAGTAGAAAAAAAATCGAATGGATATATATATAAGACTATATAAATCTGAACCGATTTGAACCAAAATTAGCACACTGTATTCTAGGCTAGTTCTGCAGGTTGATTGGAACTATATTGCGCTTTTGGTGAATTATTTACCTCATATCAGATGCTAATACAATTGGGAGCTATGTATAAATCTGGACCGATTTTCATAATTTTCTACAGAAATATTCCTTGAATCGAAGATATGATGCGTGCAAAATATTATATCAATCGGATTATAAATGAGGGTTTTAGGAGTTTTAATCAACTTGTAGATAAGAAAAAGAAGAAAATATTTGGAAAAATTATGAACACGAATAACCGCATTTATTGCCTCAAATTTTATAATATATAAATACCGTAATTTGTATATATTTCGCAAGGTATCTCAAAAACGTTTACATTTTTCTTAATGGTATCTTTGGGAAAAATATTTGCTGGAATGTAATACACAACTGTTCAGAACATATCATTGTTGTAAAATGCCCCTATCGCGTTGTTCCTTGCATATTTTTCAACGACAATTTGATAAATATATCGACAGTGCATTGAATGCATTGATTATGTGAGCGTTGTTTGAAATATGTTTTGTAGAAAGAATGGTATGAAGTTCCGCCTTAACAACGGTTTTTCCTAGTTCGTCTATTTGACACTTAAGTTCTACTACTTTAGGACTACAATATTACTGAAGACTACAAAGCACAATTCTTTTTATTTTTTGAGATAAAGCCCATTGAAAAAAGGTTAGATGAGGCTATAAAATCCAAACCCAATCTAAAAACACAAAACCCAACTAGAAGTTTTGTAGTCTCAATATGTACTTTCAGAAAATGCCCACTAGAATTTGTTTGCATTTTCAGTTTTCTCAGTGTAAGTAAAAGTTGTAACCAAACAGGACCATATGCCCATGTTACCGTAGTTGCCGAAATGAACTCGTCGAATCAACCAATCAATTTTGAGTAAATTTAACATAACAACATTTTGCATGTCGCTTCCTTTTAAAATAAATATCACTTTTCAATAAAGTTAAGGTAGAAATTATTATAAAACAAGTAAAAAAGTATCAGTCGGCTTTGCCGACAGAGATATACCCTCAGCCTGTGTATATTGAAACAATTTTTTTTCCAAAAAACGCATGTATTTAGGGAGTTTTAAGAATTTTGGGCGTTTGAACTGACAAAAATGTTGATTAGGATTTAATATCAAAAGTTTTGCGGAGGAGATACTAAAAAGAATGGATCTCCAGCCACTACCTATGGTACCATAGGGTTTTTTTAGAACTTCAGGGATGTTTGCTCAAGAAGTATGAACTTACCCCTGAAACAACTTTTACCATCGCAATTGAGGTAGCAATGCAAGTTGCTTCAACAAAAATCAAAGTGATTCGAAAGCAGGTCTTAAAGTGAACATGTATCCGAAATTTTGAGTGGGAGGTACCGGATGGAGTGGACAAATATAGTCCATATTTGAACCTGACCTATATCTGGTAGATATATTAGGATGTGTAAAGTATGGACCAATTCGGCCACTCTCTTCAAGAGTTATCGTACGCACAATTTTTCCGAACATTTTTGAACTTTTGTGGGGGAGGTACCTGAAGGAGTGGACCGATATGGCTTATCTTCGAACTTAAACTATGTTTGGACAAAATATTACTAAGGCCAAACTTTGGACCGAATCGGCAGACCTGTTCGAGAGTTATTTTGCCCTCCAACCTCCTCACACGGTGTCATAGGGGTTTTTTGCAACTTTCAGGCTATTTTCTCAGGAAGTATGGACTTGCCCCTGATGAAACTTATACCGTCGTATGGAGGGCAGTGAATACAAGTTGCTAAAGCAAAAATCAAAGCGATTCGAGAGATGTTCCTAAACTGAACTTTTCCAAAATTTTGTGTGGGAGGTACCTGACGGAGTGGACCGATTGAGTCCATATTAAAACCTGATCTAAGTCTGGTTCACGCTCCACGATGGGCAAAGTATGGACCAAATCGGTTACACCCTTCAAGAGTTATCGTGCGTACAAATTTTCCGAACATTTTCGAACTTTTGTGGGGGAGGTACCGGAAAGAGTGGACCGATATAGCTCATCTTCGAACTTAAACTAAGTTTGGGCAAAATATTACGAAAGCCAAAATTTGAACCGAATCGGTTCATCCCTTCGAGAGTTATCGTGCGCTCCAGCCAGACAGACAGACAGACGGACGGACATTGCTCAATCCACTCCAAATTGTCTGAAACACATTTCGTCCAAACATACTTGGGGTCTAAAACCATTATTTCGATGAGGCACATTTTGCCCGTATGAAAGTGTATATACCCTTCATAGCCTAAAGGCTGAGGGTATAATTATGTTTATGTATTTTTGTATTTGTTTATGATTTTCTTCCATTTTGTTTTCGACAACATCAGACATTTTTTAAATTTTCATTTAACAACGAAATTGTAAGTAATTTGTTGTAAATTTACTTGGAATACATTTTTCTGAACATGAATTTTTGTTTTGGTCTGGTTTTAAATGTGACCACTTTTCATGGCTGTTTTAAAATGTTTAACGTATTGCTGTTGTTTTGTTTACTTTTAAGACATGCTTCTTTTTCTCACACAAACACACAAACTCTTATAAACATTTATATTTATGAGTTTACTAAACTTTCTTGGGTTCGGCAAAAAATATGGATTTTAATGGAAATATTCTTTTAAGAATCTCTCTCTAAACTTTATGTCGAGACATTTATGGCAAGTTTTAGATATTTTTATGCGGACATGTGTGTTGTGCATGTGTTTTTGGAAGAAACAAAAACAACTACCAACATGAAATATGTCTCAATTTTCTTATGAGCATATGAGAAATACAGCCAATGAATCTGGATATTTTTGGGTAGGGACAAAGTTTCCGGGCAGACTTCTCAGTTGCAAAGGAACAATTCTAGGTTCAAGTAAAAAAAAAACAAAACTTTTGAATTTTTTAAAGGTTTTTAATTAGCTTGAACGCTGCTCATAATAATAAACCAGTGAATAGTCTTCAATTGATTATGTCATTTTAGGGTCTAAACAAATTATTATATTTCACATATTTATCTTCTATCAGACTGATTTGCTTTAAAATAGATGCATTTAGTCTTTAGATAAATTTTGAAAATTTTTTAGGTACATACCAATACATCATGTATGCATTTATGTTCACTCGATCAATGTCCTTTTTATTCCACACACACACACACCCGCAAGTACTCTGCAACCTATCTGTGTGTTTCTCTGCAAGATTTTTTTCTAGAATAAAACCAGGAGTGCTTTAGACGTTTAAACATAATTTTGCTGGTGCAACAAAGTTTGAAAGTGTCAAAAAAGTTTCATAACCTCAGACCGAAATTTAAGAATGCCGGTCTGACTCTGACTTCTTTCTTCTCTTGCAATTTGCAATCATGGCATTAATGCTAAACATATTAGCATTTTGTGGCATTCATATTGTGGCCTATGTCGTACAAACAAACGCACATGTATACATATGTTCATATGTTTGTAGTCACCACTCTTTGGAAAACTTTAAGTGCAAAATTAAAAGCTTCAGTTCATTGACTACTACTGACTATCAACTGCTATGTTTTCCTGCTTAGACACTACCGGTCATATTCCAATTTGTGCAATGCCAGTTTTTCATTTAAATGCAATGACGTAAAATTTGGATATCTTCATAGAAGATGAAAGGGTGGATATTTTTGGAGTGACTAAATTAAAAATGAGCTAGGTAGCACCAGATTTATGATTCTCGACATTCGTAAGGGCACTTGGCTGTCTCTAAACCAAAAAAACAAGAAATCAAATTGATCAAGTTATGATAGATGGAAAACATTCATCGAGCGCGTTGGATGTACTATCGTTCCGAGGAGCAAAAATAAACTCGGACCACCACCTTGTCGCAGCAAAGGTACGTACCCGACAAAACGTAGTATATAGGGTACAGACACAAGACGGAAGTTCGACTTCGGAAAGCTGCAATCACAACAGATAGCCACAGCATATTCGACTCAACTGGCCCAATTGCTTAATCAAAGCACTCCTCGTCTCGATAACATATCAGCATAATGGCAAAATATTGCCCACTCCATGTAGACAACCTCAAAATCCAAACTTGGATACCAGAAGCCTTCACCAAGTAATTCATGCATGGTATGACCAGGAGTGTCGTGCTGCAAAAACGCACGAGAGAGGTATCGGTAGAAAAGCTGAGTGGAGAAACGTCTTTTCCGCAGGAAAAAGAAATTAAAAAGCGGAGGAGTAAAAAATCGAGAAGTACATAAGCAACAATGAAGTCCGAAGATTCTACCTAAGAGTGAAACATCAAACTGACCGCTTTGGTACAGACACATCCTCCTGTAGAAACCAGTAAGTTAATTTGGTAACTGATACAGATAGATATGGAAGGAGCATTTTCCAAAGTGTTGGTGTCCAATACTAGCGCAGACGACAAATATACTATCCCAGAAGATGGTTTTGAGTGTATTCCACCCGCCAAAATGAGGTAGCAGGAACTGATGGCTTACCAGCCGAGCTATTCAAAATGGTGGCTCGCTGATAAGGTGTATGCATTAGGGTTATGACTTGTTGACATTTTTCTCAAAAATGATTTCCTGTAGTGAGAATGAATGAATAAATGAATTAATGCCTAAATAAACATTCATTACATTTTATTATAAAAAAGTATCAAACCACAGAACACTTTAATTTTTTTTTTTTTTGAAAAAATACTATGAAATAAAAAAAAAATCTCAAAAAAGTATTTCCAGTGTCACCAATGAATGACCTTTTGCCTATTAATGACTAAAATAACTTTTATTCCATTTAAGTCATAAACCTAATATACAGGGACGAACGCAGGATTGCATTTCGGGTGGGGACCAACTGGACTAAAAATCATGAAAATTTAAAATGGTGTGTAGCTTTACGTAAAGCTATTTTATTGTTTTGTTTTTGATTTTATATGAAATATTGACACAAAGTATATAAATTCAGTAGGAAAAGCTCACAATATTTAGGATACAATTTTAACTTTTTACAGAGTATAAAATATAAATCGGATATTTAGAATTGAAAATAAACCATATCGGACCACGTTCGGTATAGTTGCCACATAAAAGTTCCGCCCAGTTTTCAGTATTTTGGACCTATATGGTTAAAAAATATAGGTCCACGTTATGGTATATCCCAGAATTTCACAGAGAATTGCCATTATTTCTGCTATCGCAAGATTTTCAGTATGTCAAAGCTCTTAATTTAATTTTTAGAATATCAGCTGTAATACAGATTTTGGAATTCCTTTTTGTCGAAGAAGCTCCATGCAGAATGTGGGTAAAATATATCCACGTTTAAATCCAATGCCTACATAACTACATTCGCGAGAAGGACGAATTGAATTATACAGGAGTTATATGGCATAGGAGTATAGTTTGATTCGAACATAACGCCTTATTTTTTTAATTACATATCGAGATACCTATACAACTTCTGTAAATTAAATACCTTCAAAAAGAATAATAACTCGAATATGCGAGCACAGATTGGACTTCTATATCCAGCTATTGTATAATCAAAGAATAAAATATTCGTTAATGCCATAAAAACGCCAAATTTGTTTTTTTACCAGATGTGATATAGTCTGTGTAAGCCAATTAAAAAGAAGTTTTATTAATGCTTTAATTGTATGAGTAGATGTTTTTGTACTAGATGACATTAAACACTTTGCTGGAATCAGGTCTTGCAACTTATTGGGTACAAGAATTTAAATATTTCTTAAATTTTTATTTCTTAAAGCCTAGTTTTGAAAATAACAATCGATCCTTAAAGATCCACACATAATTATTCGCTAATAATACCTAATAAAACCCTTGTCTATTGACCGGTTGTGCCCAATAGCGTTTTATATTTATCACTTTATCAACTTGTAAACGTTTGGTATTAGTTCGTTTCGTTTCAAATCGTGAATTTTGATTTCTGAAAAATAAGGCGATTGATACTTGCCTTTGCCTACAGATATGTGCCCTCAGCCTGTGTGAATTTGCGACCATAAACAGATCGAATACCGGCTACACAACCAAAATATTTTCTCCCAAAATTATGTATTCAGGGAGTTTTTGGAATGTTTTGGCCTGTTTGGATGATAGTAACTGCGCTCACAAGCCATTTTAGTTGGTCACCTTAGTTTTAGAGCTTTGTCACTAAAAATTGGATATCGCAGTAAACAAGACTACAATTGTTAAAAAAGTCCCAAGGATCCTCCAACTATTCTTTAAACTGCACTTATGTTGAATTTTGTGAGGGAGGTACCTAAAGATATTGGCCACACATATCCTCTTGGAACTTGATATACGTTTGGAAGTAATTTTATTTTAAGGAGTGGACTGATATAATCCATATTAGGTTCGATATATTTCAGGAAAAAATATTGCGATGTGCAAAGTTCAGATCGAATCGATTACTACCATTCTAGCGAAAATTCTTGAATTTTAATAGCGGAAGTAACGATATGACTTAAATTTAATATGGACAAAATATTACGAGATTCAAAACTTGAACCAAATCGATTGAACCGTTCGTGAGTTATCATGCGCTCCAGCCCGCCAGACAACTAAGATACAGACGGACGGACTGTCCTTTATAATCTAAACCGGGCTAAAACTACATTCTTTGCATTTATCGGGCCTTTATCTCAGAAAAGATTAGTAATTTGCCCTTGCTATCTTTGGCAATATTGTAGCCCTAAACTAGTAGAATTTATCATTTGAAAAGACCACATTAGAAACGCTCTATCTTAAATATCAAAATCGATAAAATATAGAAAATTGTACATAACTGCTGAAATTCTGGTCAATATCGGCTAAGCTATTGAGATTTGAACCAAGTATTTTTTTGCAAAAATCTTCCAAATAAAGTTCTCAGCAATTCTTCAAAACATTCTGAAACTCTAGAATGTTTATTTCATGTTGTTTCAGTCGTATATATCTTTTACAACACGTATTTCAAACACAGTTCACACCAACAGATTACACTATGCAACACTGAAAATGCAAACAACTTCTGGTATGCATTTTTTGAAAGTACATATTTAGACTACAAAAACCCTAGTAGGGTTTTGTCCTATCAGATCCAGTTCGGATTTTATGGCCACATCTAAACCGGGCTAAATCTGCACTTTTTTGCATTTATCAGGCCTTTATCTCAGAAACGAATAGGAATTTGGGCTTGCTGTCTTTAGCAATATTGTAGTCCTAAACTAGTAGAACTTATCTTCTGAAAACCCCATATAAGAAACACTCCATCTACGGCATCAAAATCTATAAAATATAGAAAATTTTACATAACTGCTGAAATTCTGGTCAGTATCGGCTAAACTATTGGGAGTTGAACCAAGTAACCTTTTGCAAAAATCTTCCAAATAAAGTTCTCAACAATTCTTCAGAACATTCTGAAAATCTCAAATGCTTACTTCATGTTGTTTCAGCGGTATTTTGCATCATATGTTTTACAACACGTGTTTCAAACACAGTTCACACCAACAGTTTATTCTCGCATTTCGGATTTCACTACATAATTGACATTTTTATTAAATCGTCGTTGAAAAATCTACTGAAAACAACGGCATAGAGGCATTTTACAACAATGACATGTTCTGAAGAGTTGTGTATTACAATCCAGGGAATATTTTTCCAAAAGAAAATATTCAGAAAAATAAACGGTTTTGGAGATACGGTGCGCAATGTATAAAAATTGTGGAATTTTTGCATAGATTTTGAAATTTGAGGCAATACATGCAGTTTTTGAGTTCATTATTTCTCCAAATATTTTATTCTTGTTCTCATCTATAAATTTGCTTCAGAGGTCAGAAGAAGATTCGCATTGGTTTCAGAGACATAGCCCCGAATTTCTTTAAAAACTCAATATTTAACCATGTTTAAAAGGGCCCATAAAATCCGAGCTGGATCTGACACAACAAAACCCTACTATGGTTTCTTGTCGTTTAGGTCTGTACTTTCAAAAAATCCTCAGTTCGAATTGTTTGCACAAGATCACCTTAAAAATGTTGCACAGTGTTATTTTCGTATTTCGTATTTCGTATTTCACCACATTATTGACATATTCTGAAAACAACGTGATCTATGCATTTTACGACAATAACATGTGCTGAAGAGTTTGGTATTACATTCCAGGTAAAATGTTTTCCAAAAGAAACCATTAAGAAAAAATTAACGGTTTTGGAGATATGGTGCGAAATGTATACAAATTATGGAAATAGGGAAAAATCACAGTGAAATAGGGAAAAATCCAAGTGGGTATGCAACTTCAGAAAAATATAAGTTTTCATTTGAAATCTCCTAACATAAAAATGTTTATCATAAAGAAAAAATAATAATAATTGGTTATAGTAGCTTAATAAATTTTGTTCGACCAAATCATTACGGGGGCTGGGCCCGGCCCCTATCCCCCTTGCGTTCGTCCCTGATCTACTAGTTAGCACCATCTGCAGGAATCAGGAGTACCCGACAATTGGAATCCAGAAGAAAGAAGATAAGACTATGTGCTCTAGTAGGCACAAGTCTGCTTCCTATCTATACTTATAAAAGAGTTCAGTAATGATGACTCACTGACTCACTGATTCACTGACTCACTCACTGACTGACTGATAATCAACGCCCAGACTAAACGGCTAAAGCTAGAATCTTGAAATTTTGGGTGAGGGTCACTCTTGGGCCGAAGGTGTCAGATAAGGCTGGATTTTTGGAAATTCGAACTAGAACTGTACTAAAAGTACTAAAAGGTACTAAATATGGTACCCTTTGTATTAGGCAAACGCGAAGAGCTAGAATTCTGAAATTTGGAATAAGGGCCACTGATGGAGAGTTAGAAAGGTGTACCAAAGGGTTTTTGGAAATTCGAACTATAAGTGTTCGAAAAGTACTAAAAGTTACTAAATTTAGTACTATTTGGTATTACGTGAACGGATAGAGCTAAAATCTTGAAATTTGGAATGAAAATCAAGGTTTAGAAGATGAGTTGATATAAGGAGGTGGTTTTGAAAATGTGTACTCATGTGTACGAATAGTACTAAATGGTACTAAATTTGGTACAATTTGAATTTAGGCGAACCGACAAAGTTGGAATTCTGAAATTTGGAATTACTATTACTGTTGGAGTGTAGGTTTGAGATATGGAGGTAGTTTTCGAAATTCGTACATATGGGTAAGAAAGGTACTAAATAGTACCAAATAAGGTACAATTTGGGTTTGGGGGAACGGATGGAGCTGGAATTCTGAAATTTAGAATTAAGATTGCTGTCGGAATGTACGATAGAGGTATTTTGGAAATTCGTACTTTTGGGTACGAAAAGTACTAAATGGTACCAAATTTGGTACAATCTGAATTTAAGTGATCGGATAGACCTGGAATAGTGAAATTTGGAATTAAGATTACAATTACAATTAAGATTGTGGAATTGGGATACTTTTAAAAATTCGTACTTATGGCTACGAAAAGTACTAAATGGTACCAAATTTGGTACAATTTGGATTTGGGTGATCAGATACATTTGTAATCCTGAAATTCGAAATTAAGATTACTGTTGGAGTGTTGAATAGATGTAGGTTTGGAACTTAGGGTCTATGGAACAAAAAGTACTAAATGGTACTAAATTTGGTACAATTTGGATTACGGTGATCTGATGCAGCTGTAATCCTGAAATTCGAAATTAAGATTACTGTTGGAGTGTTGGATAGAGGTAGGTTTGGAACTTCGGACATATGGGAACAAAAGTACTAAATGGTACTAAATTTAGTACAATTAGGATTATGGTGATCGGATGCAGCTGTAATCCTGAAATTTGGAATTAAGATTACTGTTGGCGTGTAGGATTGAGGTAGTTGTGGAAATTCGTACTCAAGGGTACGAATAGTACTAAATAGTACCAAATTTGGTACATTTAGGATTTGGGTGAACGGATAAAGCTGGAACCCCGAGATTTGGAATAAGGAGTACTGTTGGAGTGTAGGATTGATAAAGTTTAGGAAATTTTTAGTTATCGGAGGGAAAGTACTAAATGGTACTAAATTTGGTACAATTTTTATTTCAGTGATGGGATACATTTGGAATCGTGAGATACGGAATTACGATTACTGTTGGAGTGTTGATAGAGGTAGGGTTGAAAATTCGTACTCTGGATACGAATAGTACTAAATGGTACCAAATTTGGATTTGAGTTATCGGATGTATGTATCTGGAATCCTGAAATTCGGAATTAAGCTTAGTGTTTGAACATAGCACTGAGGTAGTTTAGACAATTTGTACTTACGGATACGAAAAGTACTAAATGGTACCAAATCTGGTACAATTTGGATTTGGGTGATCGGATATTGCAGGAACCCCGAGATTTGGAATAAGGAGTACTGTTGGAGTGTAGGATTGATAAAGTTTTTGAAATTTTTAGTTATGGGTACGAAAGTACTAAATGGTACCAAATTTGGTACAATTTGTGTGATCGGATACATTTGGAATCCTGAAATTCGGAATTAAGATTACTGTTGGAGTGTTGATAGAGGTAGGTTTAGAAATTCGTACTTTGGATACGAAAAGTACTAAATGGTACCAAATTTGGTACAGTTTGGATTACGGTGATCGAATGCAGCTGTAATCCTGAAATTTGGAATTAAGATTACTGTTGGCGTGTAGGATTGAGGTAGTTGTGGAAATTCGTACTCATGGGTACGAATAGTACTAAATGGTACCAAATTTGGTACAGTTTGGATTTGGGTGAACGGATACAGCTGGAATCCCGAGATTTGGAATAAGGAGTTGGAATGTAGGATTGATAAAGTTTTCGAAATTTTTTGTTATGTGTAGGAAAAGTACTAAATTTGGTACAATTTGGATTTCAGTGATAGAATACATTTGGAATCGTGAAATTCGGAATTAAAATTGATGTTGGAGTGTTGATAGATGTAGGTTTAGAAATTCGTACTTTGGATACTAATAGTACTGAATGGTACCAAATTTGGATTTGAGTGATCGGATATATCTGGAATCCTGAAATTCGGAATTAAGCTTATTGTTTGAACATTGTACTGAGGTAGTTTTGAAAATTTGTAATTATGGGAACAAAAATTCTAAATGGTACTTAATTTGGTACAATTTGTATTTGTATGAACGGATAGAGCTGGAATCCTGAAATGTGGAATTTAGGTTACTGTTAAAGTGAAGGATTGAGGTAGTTTTCGAAAACCTTACTTATGGGTACGAAGAGTACGAAATGGTACAATTTGGAATTGGATGAACGGATACACCTGGAATCTTGAGATTTGGAATTATGATTACTGTTTTTATTTTGTATTCAAGTCAGTGTAGGATTGATATATGTTGTCGAAAACGTGTCATGAGTATACGAAAAGTACTTAATGGCACTCAATTTGTTGGGTGTAGAGACTGTGCTGGAATCTGTATGTTTTGGAGTTAGGGTGAGTATTGCTATTCAACGTTTGTCTCGCTGTTAATGTGTAAGGGTGAGATACGGCTGATCTTTTTGAAAATCGAATTAAAAAGAGACGAACAGTACTAAAATAAAAATTGATAAAAATTCGCCATTTTCATATTATATATTGTTTATTTGTTGTTATATCCTTTTCGCATACGAAGTAGCGGGTACTTTGCTAGTGACGTATAAGATACAGTTATGGATATTGTACGAACGACATAAATAAGTTTATGGTCAACGAAATAATTGGACTATACCAATACGGCTTTAGGCCTGAAAAGTCCACCTTTGACCAGAGATTTACCCTGCAGCAAATCCTAGAAATGACGCAAGACTTGCTGATCGACACATCTTTATACCCTACACTACATTGTGGTAAGGGGTATTATTTCGTTGTGCATTTTTATGTAACATGCAAAAGGAAACGAGATAGACCCATAGTGGCTTTTGGAGATGTATCACTTACTGAGTCGATTTTTGTGATCAAAATACATGTCGTATTTATTATCCGATTCAGCTGAAAAATCGGCGAAGATCATTTTTTGCCATAGGAAGAACGGTATTGCTTCTGATGAAAATCGGTTCAGATTATATCTATATATATTTCAATCTTCCTTTACAATTCCATTGAAAAAAAATTAAAAAATGTTTGGGAACTGCGTGCGATCCGCGATTTTTGGTACATCAGTTACGAAAAAATTGTGGTTTCAAATATTTTCGCGTTAACAAAATTGGATGCTGCGCTCAAAAGTTATGGGGTTTTTATTTCCTTATAAAGGAACAATATTTAAAAATTATCTTTGTGTTGTATTGAGAAAGTGTATATATAAATCGTAAACAACATTTAATATGTACCCACAAAACAACATTGTTCCACAACTTCCCATACGGGACAAGGGAGACTTCTGTCATATCAATGAGTGCACCCCGATTCATATTTAGCTCAATGATATGGGACCTACTGTTTATTGCCGAGTCCGAACGGCGTGTCCTAAGACACCACTTGTGGAGAAGTTTTTCAAGGCTGAAATACTCAGGAAATGTCGCCAACATTACTGAGGGATATTTTTCCACCGTTGAAAAATGTTTGATGTTGCCTGGCCGGGGAATCGAACCACCGACCTTCTGCGTGCAAGGCGGGCGTGCATAACATTGCACCACGGTGGCACCCTTTAGTATGTATCCGTAGATGCTTAAATATTTACTAAATCGGTTTTTGTTTTTGCGGAAAATCAAAAAATAATGAAGGAATCTTGGAGTACATTTTATTTATTCTAATTTAGAGTCTATAAAGATTTCTAAAAAATAAATTAAACATACGTACATACGTAAAATTATAAAGATTGGATTTATAGCTTGCATATTACAACAACAAAAGACGAAAACTTATTGTTGGAAATTATTTCAATCGGTTTAGATTTGGATATAGCTCCCATATATATTTTTGCCCGATTTCACGTATTTGCTGCACCAAACACCCTATATCTGTCAAATTTTGATGAAATTTGGAATGTGTGACGCAATTTTGCCTAGTAGTAAGTGGACCATATTATATAGAAATCAATTCAAATTGATATATATATATATATATATATATATATATATATATATATATATATCTCCTATATATATTTTACATATTCACAGTGGTGTAGGGTATCATATAGTCGGGCCCGCCCGACTATGATCCTTTCCTTGCTGGTTGAACCTACAAGCTTGAAATTTTGCAAGAGCATTTGCTTTAGTCTTACATACGTATTACATTCAATGAAAAGACTAATTTTGACTTTTTTGGAGATACGACTTCGGGCATTTATGGTGACGATATACTTCATTGTGTTACAAATTATTATTGATTTCCATGTGTTACAAACGGAAAAATAAACTTAATATACCATCCATACTATGATAAAGGGTATAAAAAGTGTGATGCAAATTTATAAACAATTATATTTATAAACAATTATATTTATAAACAATTATTTATAAACAATTATATTTCCCGTCATTCCAAATATTCCCACCTTTAACTAGTTTTAAAGTAAATTGTGCGGGTAATTTTCAGACAAACCGGCTGTAAATGGAAGGTTGGCTTCAAATTTTCATTTGATTTTATTGCTAGTTTTAGACCAACATCACCACAGACAGAAAAACTTGGAATTGACTTCTTTTACTTGGGTCATTCATTCGGCACATAGACACGCATACACCCACACTTATACATATTATCATTGTTCTTTTCCAGTTTGTGGTTTTTTACTCATAATCTATGTTGAATGCATAGTGACACCAGTAAGTTTTGTGGTCATAACTTTTATATAATATACCAAAAATGAAAAAATAAAAACAAAAACAAAGGACTTCTTTATGCAAAAACCAATATAACAAAAAAATAACTTTTCACATGTTGTATTCATTGTTTTTTTTTTTAGTTTTGTCTTTTGAGAATTTTTATTCATATAATTTTTTTCTCTTTATTTTTTTACACAAAAGTTAAGTTGTCATGGAAACCTTTCATCCAGCACAAGGGATATGCTGACAAAGGGAACTGTGCGATGATGTGGGTATGACAGTTTAAAAACTGATATGTTTGTGTTCGTACTGTCAGTTAAATTATTATTAAAAATGTATGCATTTATATTTTATTTAAATTTGATTTCATTTTTTTAACAAAGGTTCATATATTTAGAAAAAAATCTGTAAAAAATTGTAGTTGAATTAAAAACTTTTTTACTTGTTTAAGTTCGGCGGGGTCGAACTTTTTATACCCTCACCATAAAATAGTCTTAATTAAAATGCAATGGTTAGTTTCCATTCACAATTTTAGGTGGAAACATTTTTCGAACATGGATACTCCAAATGCCTAAATCATCTAATCTAATCTAAAAAATGTGTTCAGTCAGGTGAAAGGTGCCGCCTATGAGCTATATCAAAGTGTCTACCTATTTTTAAAAATGTTGGTGGAAAAGTTTTATAACTGGCGGGAACTTCAAAAGCCAAATTACGGGTAGTTCTGTCAAACAATCTAGCTAAGACCCTCAAATTACCGAAAATCAGGAGGTACCGTTATATGGGAGCTATAACACAACATGGACCTATGTTGACGATTTTAAGTGAAGAAGTTTCTTGACCACTGAAAATTCAAATGTCAAATTACAGCTGGTTCGATTTTTGGTGCATAGTTTCATGACCACAGAGAACCTCAAATGTCATATTATAGCTAGTTCGGTTAAAAATTATAACTAAAATTCGAAACTTGGGAGGTACAGTTATATAGGGCTCAGATCTGGAGATATAGCATAAAAGTCGGATGTATCACTAAAAAAATTTAAATTTTGAATGGGGGATGGTTGCAAATACAGTCTCCAAATTTGGAAGCGTAAGGGAAACGAGTCTAAAAATGAATATGTCTTAGATTTGGATATTGCTCCCAAATATATTTTTGTCGACTTCATGTATTTAATGTAAAAATAACACACGTCCAATTTCAATGAAATTTGGAATGTGTGACGGAATTTGGGCTGCAATTAACCAAATTAAATCGAACACGGTTCAGATTTGAATACATTTCCCATATGTTTATTTTGGCCGATTTCATGTGTTTGATGCACAAAAACGCTATGTATGTTCAATAAGTTTAGTTTTTACCTAAGGTTACATAAAATACTATTTAAAAAGCGATTCGATAAAAATGCTTCCGCACAAAAAGCTTTTAAAGTATTTATTTTTCAGTATTTGTGGCAATTTTTTGAAGTTACTGTAAGCAGATGTTTAACTGAAAACAAGGTATATCGGCACATGGCATAAACAAAATGACATGACCGTTTGTTTTCACTAATTTTATCATAGTATTAAACTGTGCAACATTTTTAAGGTAATCTTGTGCGAACAATTTTAACTGAGGATTTTCTGAAAATACAGACCCAAACGACAAAAGCCCTAGTTGGTTTTGTTGTATCAGACTCAGCTTGGATTTTATGGTCCAATTTAAACATGGTTAAATATTGAACTTTTTAAAGCAACGCTGAAACCTATGTGAATCTTCATCTCACCTCTGAAACAATTTTGTATATAAGGGCAAGTATAAAATATTTGTAGAAATAATGAACTCGAAAAATTACATTTATTTCCTCGAATTAAAAAAGAATATATATCGACAATTTCCATAATTTTTATACATTTCACACCATATGTCCAAAACCGTTTATTTTTTCTTAATGGTTTCTTTTGGAAAAATATTGAATGTAATACACAACTCCTCAGAAAATGCCATTGTTGTAAAATGCCTCTATCACGTTGTATTCAGTATATTTTTTAACGACGAATTAATAAATATTTCAATAATGTGGTGAAATCCGATGTACGAGAACTGTGTTTGAAATACGTGTTGTAAAAGATATGATGTAAAATACCGCTGAAACAACATGAAGTAAGAATTTTAGAGTTTCAGAATGTTCTGAAGAAGTGACGAGAGCTTTATTTGGAAGATATTCGCAAAGGGTTACTAGTTTAGCTGATACTGACCAGAATTTCAACAATTATTTAAAATCTTCTATATGTTATTGATTTTGATGTCCTAGATGGAGTTTTTCTTATGTGGTCTGTCCCAAAGATAAGTTCTACTAGCTTAGGGCTACAATATTGACAGCAAAGACAGCAAGGCTAAACTCCTAATCGTTTCTGATATAATGGCCCTATAAATGCAGAAAACTGTAGTTGTAGCCAGGTTAAAATGAGGTCACAAAATCCGTACTGGATCTGACAGAACAAAACCTTACTAGGGTTTTTGTAGTCTCAATATGTACTTTCAAAAAATGCATGCTAGAAGTTGTTTGCATTTTCAGTGTTGCATAGTGTTATTAAATATATTTTATATTAGGTATAACTTTATTTCATATATCATACAAATTAATTTTTCAATATTTAAGTGGAATAAAAGTAATTTTAGTAAGGCAAAAAGACATTCATTCGTGCCACAGCAAATAATTTTAAGTTCGGCCAGGCCGAATTTGTTATACCCTACACCACCAGTTGTATAGAAGTAAAATGGAACAATTAGTTTCCTTTCGTTTATGAAGAAGACAAACAATGTGTCTAAACATCAAAATACCGAAATTCGGGAGGTACCGTTCCTTGGGACTATACCAAAACGTCGATTTCTTAGACTCAAGAGGATTATGTACCAAATTTCCGATATTTTGATAAAAACTTCAAAATACCGAAAATTAAGAAGTACGCTTCAAAGGGGGATGCAGGAACCCGCGGACCTATACTGATATTTCTCTTCTGGAATATTCGATAACCCAATGGAAGTCTAAATACAAAATGTCATCCATTTCGGTGGAATATTGAGGCCACAAACTTCAAAATACCCGAAATAGGGAGGTACCGTTCTATAGGGGCTATACTAAGGCGTGGACGTATACCGAAAAATTTCATAGGAACGTTTAATACCCCAAATGAAGACCAAATACCAAATTTTAACCATTTCGGTGAAATAGTGAGGCCATAACTTTCAAAATACCGGAAATAGGGAGATACCGTTTTATGGGGGCTATACTACGGCGTGGACCTGTACCAATAAGTTTCTGGCGGAAAGTTTTATAGCCTCAACGAAGACTAAATACCAACTTTCAGCCATTTCTGAGGAATATTAAGGCCACATCCTTGAAAATTCCGAAAATCCGGAGGTGCCGTTCTATGGGGGATATATGAAGGCGTGGACATATACCGACAAATTTCAGTTGGAACGTTTAATATCCCAAATTAAGACCAAATACCAAATTTCAGCCATTTCGGTGGATTACGGTGGCCACATCCTACAAAATTACGAAAATCGGGAGCTACAGTTCTATGGGGGCTATATGAAGGCGTGAACCAATACCGATAAAGTTCTGGGGGAAAGTTGTATACCCCCGACGAAGACCAAGTACCAAATTTCATCCATTTCTGTGTGATAATGTGACTAAAACCTACAAAATACCGAAAATCGAGTGGTAGCGTTCTATGGGGGCTATATCAAAACGTGGACCGATATAGCCCATTTGCAATACCAAACATCCTAGGAGTAATAGAAACGTTCATACCAAATTCCAAAGCTCTATCTTAAAAATTGCGAGCTGTACCTTGTTTTCAACAGACGGACGGACGGATGGACTGACGGACTGGCAGATGGACAGACGGACATGGTTATATCGAATATATTAGAATTTTACCCTGATCAAGAATATATATACTTTATAGGATCTCCGATGAATATTTCGGTGTGTTACAAACTGAATGATAACTTTAATTATAGCCTCCATATTCAAAGTGGTTTGTGCGGAAACATTATTATTAAAATTGGTTCAGATTTGGATATAGTTCCTATATAAATTATTCAGCCATTTCATGTATTTGAATTACCAAACACAAAATTGAATAGATTTTTTTTTCAAGTAAATGGGAAGTAATTAAACTGAGTGTGGGGATCCGGGGTGCACTTCTATCAGTATCCCCTTGATAGCCTTAAAACTTAATAATAACAAGAGTCGCAATAGGGTAAGCGAAAGTTACAGTGGTAGGAACCGCGAGGGGACACTAATATCGTATTTGTTAATTACTATTTCTGCGGAATCATTCAATGTTGTAAGAGGTCTTCGTTTTAACATGTTGTTATCGAAGACATATCTAAATCATTATTGAAGTAAAAAATCTGTACAATAGGTGGACTATGCAAAAAATACTCCCATGAAGAAAATAAATTACAACTAATTTCAAACTTAAGGTACTCAAACGTAGTGTTATTCCTATTTTAATCCTAATCTGCCGAAATTATGTACGATATGAGCATGGTAAATATGACCTTCGCTAGACACAGGGAAGTGTTACTCCCTGCAATATAAAAAAAATCATAAATCCTAAAGTCCGTGCACATCACTAAACATGTTTCATATATTTATTCATTAAAATATTAAAAATGGTAACATTAAAACGGAATAAAAGTATAGGAATTCCTTCATATTTTTTCTTAGACGGAGTAGTGAATCGGACCGGGTTAACCTAGAATTATATGGTAAAAAACAAATTTCCTTTACAATTCCATTTGAAATAAAATTAAATTTTTTTGCGAGCTCAATTACGATTTTTGGTATAGAAGTTAAGGAAAACCATCCGTAGATTCACAATAATTTCTAAAATTTGTGTTTATTTTCGTGAAAAATCAAAACAAAATAAATTGGAAATACTTACAGAATCTAGCAAATGCATAGAAATATATGAAATTAAATTTATAAAAAGAAAATTGAAACCAGAATTATAAACATTGCCTTTATAAATTGCATATTATAGCAACAACAAAAGGGAAAAAACTTATTGTTAAAATATTACCCCAACTATTCCGC
This sequence comes from Musca autumnalis, assembly GCF_047663935.1. Taxonomy (NCBI): domain Eukaryota; kingdom Metazoa; phylum Arthropoda; class Insecta; order Diptera; family Muscidae; genus Musca; species Musca autumnalis. The sequence goes on from NW_027411944.1 coordinate 35,017, forward strand.
TAAGATCCCATATAATAACACTGGGCGACAACAAAAAAATTACAAGGAAAACTGAGTAGAATATGAAAGTAGAGCTGAAAATATGAGACACGTGTATCGGCGTTTTTAACGATTACATCGGTAAGTAACCAAAGTAGGCGGGGCAATTTCCATTTCTAGTTTTTTCGAAATATTAGAGTTAAGATATCTTGGAATCCTTGCATTTTAGGTATATAGTGTCTTTGGCGACTTTACAGAGGAGGATGTCGGGAATATTTTTGTTAGAAATTTTAACCCTCATGCGGTTCATGGGTCTTTTTCGTCCTTTTTCGAAAATCTTTCAAAAACTCCTTCAAATGTGATCATATCAAATCCAAGTATTATACAAAATTGTTCGTCATCAAATTTTACTATATGTTTCAGAATACATAAAATCTGTAGATCTTATCTAATCACCAGGAATTTCTAAAAATGAAAAACACGTTTTAGTGTTAAAGACGGACTTCATCTGAGTTTATTCAAAATTGTTCCACAAATTATAATTTTAGAGAAACTCGCGTATCTCGCAAATATTGTAATCGCGTATAAAGGATTCCATTTATGTAAACATTTTTAAAGAAAATCGCGGTTTAGTACTCTTATTTGTCAAAATATATTTTTGCTGATTTCCCTATTTCCAAGGTATGTTCATCCGCGGTTCTACTGGATGGATTACATCGAGAAAGGGCTCATTAGATCCGTCGCGTAAAAAAATAAATTAACGCTGGGTTCGAAGGAAATTGAATGACACTTGTAATTGTATGCACAAAAAATTGTTTTTAAAGAAAATTTACGCACCAAATTTTGGCCTTTAGACTCCAATTACTAGGATGCTGTACGGAGCACACTCATAAGATATACATTATACGAAGTAAAATCACGAGTTCTATAATCCTATTATGAGTTTGGAATATCAGCATCAATTTTAGGTGGATGTATCAACTGCATTCATCGAAAAATCATACACTAGTATCATGTTGCCCATGGAGTATTCTGTGATTCTTTCTTTGGGCATAGGTCTATAAAATGTAAGGTTAAGCCAGAAATCGGAAAGGAACATAAACAAATTTAATGGCTTCAACCATGTTTACCCATTTTTCTTCATTGTTGCCAAGCTTGCCAGCTTCCACGTAAATTAATTTTAATGGTCGACATTATGAGATTTCTCCTAATATCCTAGATAGCGTTATTTTGCATTAAGATGTTCATTTAATTTTAGCCTGACAGACGACAGTTTCTGCACTTACGAAACAGCTGATTGCTGTTTTGCTGTTGTTTGCAGTGTATTTTTTGTTTTCCTTGTGTCTCAGAGCATGAATATGTTCTCTCCCTCATATGAATATGGGCTCTTTTCTACGGTATTGCCATATTGAAATACTTAAATGCCCTTTAAATTCAGTTTGATTTTGTGCATTAAGAATGTGGATAATGCACGAATTAATTTGAATTAAGGCAGTTAAGGCAAATTAACGCTGCCGTCTTCAATTCATTTTAAAGAACTTCAGTCATACTATATAGAATATGTTAACAGTTCGCGAATTCTGAATGGGTGAAACTCGGATTCATCGATTTTTTTTGTTTTTACCATATATTAGTCTGTGCTAATTGTATTTGCAGCTTTTGGTTTGTCTTACTTTTTAGAAATCAACTTCTATTTCAAGTAGATAATTTCTGTGTCGAATAATCACGATAAGTTCAAAGTAATTATTAGTCTAAATGTTGCTTATTATTAATATTAGTACTTTCGTGAATCACGCTTTATGTTAGAAAAAATTTCAAAACAAGTAAACTGTAAGGCAAATTCTTTTTGAAAATAAATTTAATTTTTCTTAGTACTGTAGTATGTCTAGGTTATATTATATATATTTAAATGTTATAATTCATGCAACCGATTGTTTTGGCCAAAATACCCATTCTAAATTCGGGACAACCACTGGTAATCCGTGCAACTATTGCCAAGAACACATAGCCTGTAAAAATACATGGGTAAGTCATTAGTAACTCGCCTTAATTATTTTAACTAACAGCTGACCTCTTCATGTCGTCAGAAATTTTCAAAAAATTGCTATCCAAAAGCAAAATTTCTCAAAATGGCACCCGAATTTCGTAACTTTATCCTCGATGTACACAGCAGGTTACGCAATAACTTGGCAGGTGGCAATGTGCCCCGCTTTAATTCAGAAATGCGAATGGCTTCAATGAAATGGAATAGCGAATTTGAGTTTCTGGCCCAGTTAAATCTTTTACAATGTCGAATGCAACATGACAAATGTCGTCGTACACCCTATGTTGGACAAAATTTGGCATTTCTGCATTGGTATAACATTAAGCTGACCATTGAAGAAGCTGTTGAACTCCTTATTGACTATTGGTTTCAAGAAAACAGATATATGACAATGAATTATATTGTACAATTTCCCATACGTTCAGAGAAGTGAGGTTATATATTTCTTGTGTAAAATAACAGAACAATTAAATTTTTAATATTCATAGTGCCCCCATGATAGGACATTTTGCCATGCTCGCCCAGGAACGCGCAAATGAAGTTGGATGCAGCAAACAGCATCAAATGGAACTAATGAACTGTACTTGGCCTGTAATTATTCATTTACGAACTTTTTTCAAACACCAATCTATAGACCAGGAAAACCAGCATCCGGTTGTAAAACTGGTCCACATCGTACTTATAGAAATTTGTGCTCAGAAAGAGAAATATATAATACAAATACACACTTATATTAATACTGAGAAAATTAATAAAGAGGAATAAATTAATTTCAAACGACATCAACAGCAAAGTGTGAACCTATTGAGCTTTGGAGGAGATAACTTTAAACCATATTCTTCATTTGATCAATATGTTAATCCAATATTATAGCACTCACATGCAAGTAAAGAAAAGAAACATTAAATTTTATTTATTTTGTTAAACAAAATACAAATTCCCTCACACATTACTGACAAAGGCGGAATCCCATGTAAAAACCATGAACAACTGAATGTTTTTATCAAAAATTTCACATCTATTAATAAAACAAAAACAAAACAAATAGAATGCAAATTTCATCTGATAAGGGGAACTGCCGAAAAAAAATCGTCCTTAATCAGAGGGAGTTTTATGGTTTTTCGTTTTCCTGTGTCATTTTGTTTGTTTGGGGAATCGCACAACAAATTTCATTACGAGTACACCATGCAGAGGGTGTGGATACATAAAAGAATTCACAGAATCATTACGACTTATTTGTATATCGACAGTAAAAGTTTCAAAGCAAGCAACAATTCCCATAAGAACACGGTTGACACAGTGTGGTGAAACTTAAATACGAATGTGAAAAGGGTGAGTTCTTGGAAAAACGAATGCTGTTTGCTTTTATAAAGAAAAGTGAAATGAGATGCCAGTGTTTTAATTTCAAACAACTAAAAATTATATGTAACTACAACAGTTCCAAGACTTGGTGGATTGAAAAATAAAACTGTGCTACAGTGAAAATTTGCAGGGGTTCTGATACATAAATTATGTTTTGTGGAACTCCATGGAAGACGAAAATAACTTTGGTTTCTTTGGATCACGTCGTTTTTTTCATTTTATAACAGTAAATGTAGTCAAAAAATGGGTTACCTGGATTTTCAACTTTAAACGGGCAAAATCTTTTTTTTTTTTACAACGGATTTCTATATTTTTCCTTTTTATTGAAAGGGGAAAATAAAGTCTTTCAAACAAGCCATAGTTGTAAAAATCGGTTAACTAATGGCTATGTTATAGTGGTTTAAGTCTGAAACAAATAAAAAAGTGTCAGTCGCTTTGCCGACAGATATATACCCTCAGCCAATGTGAAGTGAAACTTTCACCTACGGACAGATCGAATATATTTAAGGTCTCTTTAGAATTTTATTGCCCTTTTTGGACATTTGAACTTGCAGACAAAAATGTGGATTAGGAATTAACTGCACTAAGACACAAATGTTGAACTTTTGCGAGGGCGATACCTTTAGGGAGGACCGATATTGGCCTTTTTAGAAGTTAAACAAAATTTTGACAAAATATTAAGGAGTGATATCCTAGCATTTTATTGACATTTTTAAATATTGGGGAGAAGTACCGGAAATTGTGGACCGGTATTGCCCCATGAAACTAAGTTTGGATATAATATGACGAAGACCACATGTTGGACCAAATCGGTTGAACAGTTCAAGAGTTATCGTGCTCTCCGACCGCCACTTTTTACACCTTTCGGGCTGCTTTAGCAAGAAAAATGGACTTGTCCCTGAAAAAAATTTTACCGTCGTAGTGGAGGTAGCGAATGCAAATAGCTTTAACAAAAATCTAAGTGATTCGAGAGCAGGTCTTAAAGTGATCTTATCCGAAATTTTGTGTGAGAGGTACCAGAAGGAGTATCTGGTAGATATATTAGGTGTGTAAAGTATGGATCAAATCGGTCACCTCCTTCAAGAGTTATCGTACGAAAAATTTTTCCGAATATTTTTGAACTTTTGTGGGGCAGGTACCTGAAGGAGTGGACCGATGTTTGGATAATATTGGACAACATATTACGAAGGCCAAATATTTGACTAAATCTGCAGATCCGTTCGAGAGTTATCTTGCTCTCCAACCACTACATACGGTGTCATAGGGGTTTTTTGCAACTTTTAGGCTATTTCCTCAGGAAGTATGGACTTGCCCCTGGTGAAACTTGTACCGTTGTATGGGGGCAGTGAACACAAGTTGTTGCAAAAAAATTAAGGCGTTTGGAGAGCAGGTCCTAATCTGAACTTTTCCGAAATTTTGTGTGGGAGGTATCCGACGGAGTGGACCGATTGAGTCCATATTGCAACCTTGTCTATGTCTGGTAGAAACTTCACGATTTGCAAAGTATGGACCAAATCGGTTACTTTCTTCAAGAGTTATCGTGCGCACAAAATTTTCCGAACATTTCCGAACTTTTGGGGGGGAGGTACCGGAAGGAATGGACCGATATAACCCATCTTCGAACTTAAACTAAGTTTGGGCAAAACATTACGAAAGCCAAATTTTGGACCGAATTGGTTGATCCATTCGAAAGTTATCATGCTCTCCAGCCAGCCAGACAGACAGACGGACGGACATTGCAAAATCAACTCCAAATAGTCTAAAAAGTATTTCGTCCAAACATGCTTGAGGTCTAAAACCATTATTTCGATGAGGCACATTTTGCCCGTATGAAGTGTATATACCCTCGTTAAAGGTCGCATTAAAAAACAGGAAAATGATTTTCTTCGTGTTCTAGGTTGCGTAGAAGATACCTAATAGTTTTATTGTTTACTTTGAGCAAGAAGGAAATTAAGTTATCTTTCCAAAAGGGGAAAAACAAATGAAATCGGTTGAAACATTGGTCTACGTCTTCATATAGCCCCATAGAATGGTATCTCCTGATTTTCGGTATTGAAGGTTGTGTCCTATATATATCTTCGAAGTGACTGGCGTTTTTTAGTTAGCTTTCGTTGACGGTATAAAAGTTTCCGCTGCAAATTTCTCGATATAGGTCCACGACTTTATATTGCCCCGATAGAACTGTGCCTCACAATTGTTTGTATTTTGAAGGTTGTGGCCTCAAAATCCGAACGAAATGGCTGAAGTTTGGTACCTAGTCTTCGTAAAGGGTATAAAACTTTCCACCTGAAATTTGTCGGTATAGTTCTTCACCTTCATATAGCCCCCATAGAACGGCACCTCCCGATTTTGGGTATTTTGATGGTTGTGGCCTCAGTATCCCGCCGAAATAGGTTTTATTTGGTATTTAGTTGGGAGTACGAATATCAATATCCTATCGAAACGGCAGAAATTTAATATTTAGTCTTAGTTGGTGGTATAAAACTTTCCACCTGAAATTTTTTGGTATTGTTCCATGTCCCTCCCAAATTTCAGTATTTTGAAAGTTTTAGTCGGAATAACTGAAATTTGTATTTAGTCTTCGCTGGAGTTACAAAACTTTCCTCCAGAAATTTTTCGTTACAGGTTAACGTTTTATATAGCCTACATAGGACAGTGATCGCGATGTTCGTTAACCATCCAAGTTTAGGTGCAGCCGGTATTGCTCAATTATATGTATTTCGCTCAATTCAGAAAATATATAATATTGGTGCATGTTTTGGAAAGAACAAGGACTACGGCCCATGTGAACTGTTTTGAAGGGGGTATTATCAGTTGGGATATATGTAGTACTCCTGCAATAAAAGAAAGCGTTTTTCATAAACGAAATTTTCTTTGCATAAAAACCTAGTTTGTGTTATGACGAAAATTTAAAAAAACAAGTAAGAAAGTATCAGTCAGCTGAGCCGACAGAGATATACCCTCAGCCACGTACCCGAAGAAAAAAAGTTAACTCAATACTTCTGTAGGTTTCTTAGCTATTGGGAAAAATTTCCAGGATGGAAAGGGCCGCAAAAAAGACGAGTGCATTTTTTCCAAACTTTGGGTAGGGTGTACCCGTAGGAGTGATCCGATGTAGTACATATTCGGACCTAATACAAATCTGTAGGAAATACTTTTTTTCTTTATTAGTCTATGAATATTTTCCTTACAGACTATATAATTAAAAATGTTGTACTTAATTTTCTGAATTTAAATATAATACAATTTATCTTTTCAAATTAAAAAGTTTGAGCTAAATCGATTTCTTTCTTAAAGGGTTATTTTACACATTAGCCAGTTTAGGTGGTTCCGGTAGGATTTTGTGGACCTTTTTGGGTCATTATCTCAGGAAGTATGGACTTGCCCATGAAAAAAAAAAATTACAACGTCGTAACAGGGGCCGCAGGTGCAACCTGCTGCATCACAAATTAATAAGATCAGAGAGGAGTTGTTAAACTATACTTTTTCCAAATTTTGTGTGGGAGGTACCAAAATGAGTGGACCGATATAGTCCATATTAGAACCCGATATATGCCTGAAAGCAATATTACCAATAGCAAAGTACGGCTCAATTCGGTTACTCCCTCCTAGAGTTATCATGCCTACAATCTTGGCGAAAAATGTTGAACCTTTGTGGGGGAGGTACCGGAAGGAGTGGACCGATATGGCCTATCTTCGAACTTAAACTAAGTTTGGACAAAATATTGAAAGACCCAAAATTTGAACCAAATATGTTGATCCGTTCGAGAGTTATCGTGTGCTCCAACTACGACACATGGTATTATATGGGTTGTTTGCAGTTTTCGTGCTGATTTCTGAGGAAAAAACTATATCGTCGTAATGGGGGTAGTGAATACAAGTGGCTGCAACAAAAATCAAAGCGATTCGAGAGCAGGCCTTAAACTGCACTTAAGCAAAATTTTGTGTGGAAGGTACCCGAAAGAGTGGATCAATAGGGTCCATATTGGAACCTCATCTATGTCTGGTAGAAATGTCACGATGTGCAAAATATGGACTACTTCGGTTACTCCCTTCAAGAGTCATCGTGCGGACAATTTATCTGAACATTTTTGAACTTTTGTGGGGGAGGTACCTGAAGGAGTGGACCGATATGGCCCATCTTCGAACTTAAATCAAATCTGGACAAAATATTTCGATACCCAAAATTTTAACCGAATCAATTGATCCGTTCGAGAGCTATCGTGCGCACCAGCCAGCCAGACAGGCTGACAGACAGACAGACGGACGGACATTGCTAGATCGACTCAAAGTTGTCTGAAACGGATATCGTACAAACATACTTGGGGTCTAAAACCATTATTTCGATGAGGCACATTTTTGGTCGTATCAAAGTGTAAATACCCGCTTTAGCCTAAAGGCTGAGGGTATAAAGAATTATCCAAATCGGTCCAGCCGTTCTCAATTGATGTCATTACCAACGAACGACATTTGATTTTTATTTATCTAGATATAATTTTTAGTGGGCAAGTCCATTTTTCCTGACATAATACTATGAAAACTGAAGGAAATTCTACGGTAAACGACCGGAATATATTTATTTTGATATTTATTAAAGAATTTTTTGGAATTAAAAATATTATTTCTTCGCAAATACAGCCATAAAATGCGTAAGGGAGGAAAAAAGGTACGCTTTTTGAAGAAATGCGCCTAACATAAGTATTTGCAAGTATCCCAACAATGGGTAACACAAGTTAACTTTCAACATCTAAAGCGTCAAGTGTGTATGTATGTACTTCTAGGAGGTAAATAAATCGCATAAATGTTCGTGGTTTTATTCCAGGATATGAATAAACATGTCATTCGCATCCATGTAATAGCTCGGCAAGACATTATATGTTTGGAGTGGGTAGGACAGTGTATTCAAAATCATTGGTCAAAAGGTCACTTTGGAGTGAATTGTATTTTTATGCATGTACAGATCAAGAAATTTTTAACATCGCAATAAAACGAAGAGTTCATTTTGCCATATGAATATTGAGCTTTGAAATTTGAAATGACTTAAGTCCCTACAATGATGTACGTGGTTCCACGTTACAGTCATTTGAGTTTACATATTCACATATTCAATTCACGCCCAGATTAAATGGAATTTCGGATAGCGGAGAGTATGAAAAGTTCGGAAATCTGAACATATATGCCATTTTTAGCATTCTGATTATTTGTGACGCTGAGTTTAAACCTATAATATAACCACAGAACAAAGTAGGTTACAGGAATACTATACACGTTTTGGCTTAATAGAAAAATAGGGTTAAGGGCATTGGTATAGGTCTTATACAACAGTACCACACTTGAGTTCTTTTGTAGCTTTAGCTAACGTTTTTCCTTTTTAATAATAAGAATAGTGTAGCATGGGGCAGCTTCGCCAGCGCCGATTTAATTGATGCTATATGAAGATCGTCCAAGGGAAAGTTATGAGTTCATCAAAGATGTACAACTTTCTCTTTGGTGATCCTTATGCAGCTTCAATAAAATCGGCGCTGGCGAAAGAACGACAGTGGCGAAGCTGCCCTATGTCATCGTACATAGTTAACCCGTTAAGACTTAACGACTACTTTTTTGGTTGTTAAGATAACAATTATTTTCGGAAATTAAAGACAAAATTTTGCGACGTTTAAATTGGTATACAGAATAGCACTTACCTTAAATTATCGTTAACTACCGACATTCATCGTTAATTCTGTAGTTAAGGAGTTACAGAATCGCACTACTGAAGTTTTAAAAAATCCTACTATAATCGACTAAATGGATTGTAGGCAGGGTAAGTATCCAAAGGCATTTCTACCAAAACTAAATGAAGTTAGAAGTTGGATTATGTCGGATTATGTTGAAATTTTTATACCCTACACCACACAGTGGTAAGGGGTATTATGTCTTTGTGCATTTGTATGTAACATACAAAAGGAAACGAAATATAGAAATATATAGACCCACAGTTCCTTTTGGGGATATACATATAATCACTTTCTGAGTCGATTTATGCGTGTCCATCCGTCTGTCTGTCTGTCCATGTTTTTTTTGTTCTCAACATACAGGTCGCATTTTTGTCCGATTCAGCTGAAAATTGGGGATTACAACTTTTTTAGCCATAGGAAATTATATCGAAATCGGTTCAGATTTGGATATAGCTCCGATTTATATTTTACATATTCACAGTGGTGTAGGGTATCATATAGTCGGCCCCGCCCGACTTTGATTCTTTCCTTACTGGTTTATAGTGGGTATTCCTTGTGATCATGAATACAACAATATGGCCCAATATTTAGGGTCACCCTTCATACAGCACTCACATTAAAGTTTTTAGTAGTCTTTGTTGCAATGCTGTTAAATTGCACTGTGCGAAAAAAACAAGTAAAAAAGTGTCACTCGGCTTTGCCGACAGATATATACTCTCAGCCAATGTGCAGTGAAACCTTTACCTACGGACGGATCGAATGTCTCTTCAGAATTTTGTGGCCCTTTTTGGACAAAAATGTGGATTAGGAATTAACTGCACTAAGACACAAATGTTGAACCTTTGTGGGGGAAGTACCCTTAGGGAGGACCGATATGGACCATTTTAGATGTTAAACTAAATTTTGACAAATCGAAAGTTTGGACCAAATTGGTTGCCCCATTCAAGTGATATCGTCCTAGTATTTTAGTGATTTTTTTTAAATATTGGGGAGAAGTACCGGAAGTTGTGGACCGGTATTGCCCCATGAAACTAAGTTTGGATATAGCATGACGAAGACCAAATGTTGGACATAGGGATTTTTTACACCTTTCGGGCTGTTTTCCTAAGAAATATGGGCCTACCCCTGAAGAAACTTTTATCGTCGTAATGGAGGTAGCGAATGGAAATCGCTTCAACAAAAATCATAGTGATTCGAGAGCAGATCTTAAAGTGAACTTATCCGAAATTTTGTGTGAGGGGTACCAGAAGGAGTAGACAAATATAGTCCATAGTCGAACCTGATCTATGTCTTGTAGATATATTAGGATGTGCAAAGTATGGATTACATCGGTCACTCCCATCAAGAGTTATCGTGCGCACAAGTTTTCCGAACATTTTTTGAACTTCTGTGGGGGAGGTACCTGAAGGAGTAGACCGATATGGCTTATCTTCAAACTTAAACTATGTTGGGACAAAATATTACCATGGCCAAATTTTGGACCGAATCGGCAGATCCGTTCTAGATTTATCTTGCGCTCCAACCACCTCACACGGTGTCATAGGGGTTTTTTTTGTAACTTTCAGGCTATTTTCTCAGGAAGTATGGACTAGCCCCTAATGAAACTTGTACCGTCATATGGAGGGTCGTGAATACAAGTTGCTAAAACAAAAATTAGAGCGATTCGAGAGATGGCCCTAAACTGAACTTCTCCGAAATTTTGTGTGGGAAGTACCCGAAGGAGTGGGCCAATTGAGTCTACATTGAAACATTATCTAAGTCTGGTTCACATTTTACGATGGGCAAAGTATGGACCAAATCGGTTACTCCCTTCAAAAGTTATTGTGCGCACAAATTTTCCGAACATTTTCGAACTTTTGTGGGGGAGGTACCGGAAGGAGTGGACCGATATAGCCCATCCTTTTTATCCTTTTTTTTTGAAAATCTGTCAAAAACCCCTTTAAATGTGTTCATATCAAATCCAAATATTCTACAAAATAGTTCGCCATAAAATTTTACTATAGGTATCAGAATGCACTAAAACTGTAAATACAGAATACACTAAAACCAAAAATCTCTAAAAATTAAAAAATCGTTTTAGGTTTAAAGTCGGACTTCATCTGAGTTTATTCAAAAGTGTCCCACAAAAATGGTCTTCGTCAAATTTCACTATGGGTCACCAAAAAATTAAATGTCATTTGCATTATACATATTACATTTGCTGAAAAAAATATTTCCCAATTTTTTATTAAATTTTGTTCCTTTTTTTCTAGTTGGTACATGAAAGTAGTATGTATTTTAATATTGGAGCTTGTTCATAGTACACTTAGGACCATCACCCTTGTTGCTCTTTTTGTACAGTCGCACTCAGAGGATATTTAGCTGATTCTTTTTTACATGTTTTGTTTGAATACCGCACCCATTGTGCATATCCATCCCGTAATAAAAAAAAGGCGCGTAAATGTATGTGTTTTTAAGTCAATTTGTTATTTGTTTTATTGAATATTACAAATAATAGCAACAGTAGGTGTTGCCATTTGGGAGTGCCATCAAAAGCAAATACTTTTGTGTTTACACACAGGAGTTTGTGTTTTGTCTTTGATGTACATATGTAAGTATGTTGGGATATGCCTTCACTTATTTTATTTTTATTGACATATTATGGTTATATAAAAGTGGAAATATTGTAGTGTAGGAATTTCCCCAAGTATTTAACAACTCCCACTTGGAGAATTTTCATTCATATTTCTGGAATTAGATTGTTATTTGTTTTGTCACAATCGAAAGGTATGAAAGTGGCATATGTCACATACACATATATGAATTCCTTAAATTTGCAACATGTAGCTCTTTACGCATACATACTCGTACGTATAACATATGGATATACGAGTATGTACAAACATATCTGCTTCTTTATTTTTAAATTTAATTTCTTTCTAAATTAGAAATACTTATCGATGTCTTACTTCCTCAAACTCGTATTTTAAAAAAACATGTTTTGAGGATAGATAAAAAACTACCATTTTTGGGTACATCGGGGTTTTGGATGTAATAATTGCGTTAATTCTAATAATTGCGTTAAAACATTTTTCTAACACCCCGATGTGACCAAAAATGGTAGTTTATCATCTCTCCTCAAAAATTTTATTTTTTTTTTAAATACGAGGTTGACGTAGTAAAGCACCGATATGGTAAAAATGAAATATCTTTTGCAATTCCATATGAAAACAATTAAAATAAAATTTTGATTTTTGGTATCGAGGTTAAGGAAAAAATTTTGGTTTCAAAGCCGTTCGCAAACTTGGCAGATGCGCGCAAAAGTTAAACGGTTTTTATTCTCTTATAAAAAAATATTTTAAAATGTCTTATTTGTTGTATAGAGAAAACGTATGCACACGGAGGAAAAAAAGGACTCTCTAACATATGTCCCAAACATATTTTACAGCAAACATATACATATTTGTTTGCAATCATTCCAAAACATATGATATGTTTGGGACCTGCAAACATATATATGTTTGTGTGCAAACAAATTATATGTTTGGGTGCAAGCAAATTAAATGTTTGGGTACAAACAAATTATGCGCTTAGGGGCAAACAAATTATATGTTTGGGTGCAAACATATATTTTGTTGGGTGCAAACAAATACAAACCCAAAACCACAAAAAAAAAAAACAAACACATGTACCGGTGGGCGCTTACTGAGAGCAAGGGAGCGTAAATCTCAATGTAAAACAAATTAAAATGTATGCTCACTTGCTCGCAGTAAGCGCTATAAATGGTGGTGGTTTATTGAAAGGCATAGACATATCAAACAAAAGCAACAACACACACACAGGTACATAAAAAATTCCAAAGAAATACATAACAGACTTAATAAAAATACTGAATGAAATAATTTATAAAAAGTCACAATTTTAAAAAGAAAAAATTATATAGAAACATCGCTGAACACTTCTTCTTAGTTGTGAAATAAAACACATTCTCCTCAATATCATATATGAACAAGTAAAAAAGTATCAGGCGGCTTTGCCGACAGAGATATACCCTCAGCCTGAGTGAATTAAAATACTTTTTCTCGAAAAAACGTAAAAAATATGGATTAGGATAAAAGCTCAACGCTCCGAGAGTTGCCATGCGCTCCAGCCACTGCACCATATGTAGTGGCTGGAGCGCTTAGCAATATAGGAATTTTTTACATTTTCGGGCTGTTCTCTCAAGAAGTATGGACTTGCCCTGATAAAGATTTTACCGCCGTAATGGAGACAGCGAATGCAAGTTGCTTCACGAAAATCAAAGTGTTTCGAGAGCAGGTATTAAAGTGCATTTATCCGCAATTTTGTGTGGGTGGTACCTGAAGGAGTGGACAAAAACAGTCCATATTCGGACATGATCTATATCTGATCTATATTACGATGTGTAAAGTATGGACCAAATCGGTCACCCCCTTCAAAAGCTAGAGTGCGCACAATTTTTCCGAATATTTTTGAACTTTTGTGGGGAAGGTACCTGAAGGAACGATAAGGAAAATCTTTGAACTTAAACTATATTTTCACAAAATATTACGAAGGCCAATTTATGGACGGAATCGGCAGATCCTTCGAGATTTATCTTGAGCTTCAACAACTACACACGGCGTCACAGGGTTTTTTGTAACTTTCAGGCTATTTTCTCAGGAAGTATGGATCCTTACCCTGATGAAACTTGTACCGTCGTATGGGGGGAAGTGAAAAAACGAAGCGATTCAAGAACAGGTCCTAAACTGAATTTCTCCGAAATTTTGTGTGGGAGGTACCCGAAGAAGTGAACCGATTGAGTCCATATTGGAAACTCATCTACCAATTAGCGGTCATAAAATAACATAAAAATTTGTTGTGGATCGAAACTTTACGGCAATCAAATTAGACATACATATTGGTATGATAGTTTTGATGTAACATCCAAAATAAGCACATATTTTGGTCAAAAAAATTATTTTTTGTTTGAAAACATATTTTTTCACATGCATTATGTAGTTGAAATCATTAAGAAAATCTATAGGAATACTTCCGGGTGACGTAAGGGATGAATGATACCAAGCAACGGTCTTGACCGGCTTTAACATGGCAAAGCCCAGGATTTATCTTGGTCCCTCTTTCATCTCAAGTGGACACTGACCTCCCCGTGGTGTCACCTGGGGAGCTGCCTTTAACATCCGTCAAAGGTAGTGAGCTAATAAGTGCCGCGCGTTCACCCATAATAACGTTAAAAACTTGGGTTGGGTGTTGGACTAGTAACTCACCCCGTCAAGAAAAAGAAGAAAAACAAACCCCTCTAAAGTTGGCGAACCCCGCAAACGTTTTAAAGACCATGATCTGCGAATCTGCACCTGGAATATCAGGACTCTTACAGAGCAGGTGAAGTTTGCGCACTGGCGGATGTACTTGGCAAGTAGAAATCTGATATTATCGTCTTACAGGAAGTGCGATGGAACCGGAACGTAAAAATAACAAACGATTACGCACTGTATTATAGCTGCCATGTAACGAAACATGAGTTAGGTGTTGGATTTATTGTAAATAAGAGGCTTAAAAATCTCGTCTCCAGCTTCACTCCTGTTGATGAGAGAATTGCCACAATCCGTATAAATGCAAAGTTTTTTAACATCAGTCTCATCTGCGCCCATGCCGAAGGGAAAGATGAACAGACCAAGGATATATTCTACGAGCGCCTAGAGAGAGCATATAACCGCTGCCCTGGCCATGACATTAAGATTGTTCTAGGAGATTTTAATGCTAAAATTGGGAGAGAAAATATCTTTGGTCCCACGATCGGAAAGTTCAGCCTTCACGAGGTAACATCCGACAACGGAATGAGGCTGATCGATTTTGCAGCGGCAAAAAACATGGTAGTTAGCAGATTACAACACCTCGACATACACAAGGTCACGTGGATATCCCCAGATGGGAAAACAAGAAACCAGATTGATCATGTTGTGATAGACGGAAGACACTCGTCCAGTGTGTTAGATGTCCGATCGATTCGAGGAGCGAACATAGATTCGGACCATTTCCTTGTAGCACCAAAGGTACGCACTCGCGTTAATGTTGCGGCAAAGTGCGATCTAACACAGGATGGAAGCAGGATGTCGAGAAGCTGCAAACACAACAGATAGCACAAGCCTATTCTGCTCAATTGACTCTCATGCTGGAAGACGGCACTGATTGTCCCGATAATGTGGAAGCGAAGTGGCAAAGAATAGCCCTCTCACTTCAAACTGCGGCAAAATATGTGCATGGGTACCAAAAACAACCACCTGAAAATCTATAGTACGATCAGGAGTGCCGTAAGTCTACTGAAGAAAAGAACGCGGCATACAGAGCAACCCTGCATTCAGCAGCAACACGAAGCGCGAAAGAAAAATATCAGGAGGAGAGGAGAGAGGAGAAGCGTATTTTCAGAAGAAAAAAGGAAGAGCAAGAAACACGTGAACGTGAGAAACTCGAGATGTTCAGGAGTCAGAATGATGACCGCAAATTTTACCAGAGTGTAAAACACCAGACTGGAGGATATGGTGCAGGCACATTCTCCTGCAAAGATGACCAAGGGAATCTGGTAACTGATACAGAGAGCGTACTGAGGATCTGGAAGGAGCATTTCATGAAGCTCTTAGTATCGAATATGGGCAGGGATGAAGATACACCAGAACCAGAACCAAAACGACGACGTTGAATGTCTTCCACCTAGATCATGACATCAATTAATCGGTTGAAAAACAATAAAGAAGCAGAAGCTGATGGGCTGCCCGGCGACCTGTTTAAGACTGTTGGCGAAATGCTGATAAGGAGTATATATACGTTAATTACCGAAATTTGGCAGGAAGAGAGCATACCCAACGATTGGAATCTTAGCCTCCTATGTAGTACACAAGAAAGGAGACAAGAAGGTGTGTACAAACTACAGAGGCATATCTCTGCTCCCAATCGCATACAAAGTGCTGTCGAGAGTACTGTGTGAACGTTTAAAACCCATAATCGGGTCATACCAATGCGGTTTTGGACATGATAAATCGACAATTCACCAAATATTCGCACTGCGCCAAATACTGGAGAAGACCCACGAATGACAGATTGACACATACCACCTGTTCGTCGACTATAAGGCCGCCTTCGACAGCCCAATTCGATCAAAGGTGTTTCAAGCCATGTCTGAGTTTGGTATCACTGCAGGATGACATTGGCTAATACAAGATCAGCTGTTAAAGTAGGAAAGAACCTCTCGGAACCTTTTGAAACAAAACGAGGTTTCAGGCAAGGTGACAGCCTATCGTGTGACTTATTTAACATTCTATTGGAAAAGGTCATACGAGAAGCGAATGTATATACCGATAGAGATCAAAATAGCACTATATACAATAAGGATATAATGTTACTGGCCTACGCAGACGATATTGATATAATAGGTCGATCAACCCGATCCGTAACAGCCACCTTTTGAAAATTGAAAAAGAGTCTGCCAAAGTGGGTTTGGCAATCAACGGCGATAAGACAAAGTTTATGGTATCAACACGCAAGACGTCCAGTAGACTCGGACCAACCGTTGATGTTCAGAACAACAATTTTGAGGTAGTAAATGACTTTATTTACCTCGGCACCGCCATAAATAAAACGAACAACATCAGTTTTGAAATCAGAAGAAGAATAATATTGGCCAACAGATGCTACTTTGGTCTAAGTAAACAGTAGCATCTTCTTTTTTCACAACTGATGTCGTTTGTTGTGTCTATGGCGGTGCCAAGGTATACGAAGTCTTTTACTACCTCAAAATTATAGGAACCAACTTTAACAGTTGGTTCGAACTCAACGGACGCATTGCACGTCGACACCATCAGCTTGGTCTTCTCGCCTTTTACCGCCAGACCCACCTTAGCAGATTCTCCTTCGACCTTCATAAAGGTATCGGTTACATCTTTTACTGATCGTCCCATGATGTCCATATCATCAGCACAAGCAAGTAACATGTGGCTATTGATGTAGATTGTGCCACTTCTTTTGACGTTTGCCTCTCGTATAACATTTTCTAGCAGGATGTTGAAAAGATCACACGAAAGGCTGTCTCCATGCCTGAAATCTCTTTTGGTACAAAACTCTTCGGAGAGGTTTGCGGGGATACCAAATGCAGACATTGCTTGGAATACCTTTGAACGTAGCGGGCTGTCGAAGGCTGCTTTATAATCGACAAAAAGGTGGTAGGTGTCGATCTGCATCTCTTGGGTCTTCTCCAGGATTTGCCGCAGGGTAAATATCTGGTCAATGGTGGACTTGCCAGGTCTAAAGCCGCATTGGTATGGCCCAATTATTTCGTTGACCATGGGCTTTAGTCGTTCGCACAATATCCCTGACACTATCTTGTAGGCGATAGGGAGAAGACTTATGTCCCTAAAGTTGGAGCATAAAGTCTTATCTCCTTTCTTATGGACGGGACACAGGATGCTCAGGTTCCAGTCGTCGGGTACGCGTTCTTCCTGGCAGATGGAGCTAACTAGCTGATGCATACACCTTATCAGCGTGTCGCCTCCGGTTTTAAACAGCTCGGCTGGTAGGCCATCAGCTCCTGCTGCCTTATTATTCTTCAGCCGGTTTATTGATGTCTTTACCTCATCTTGGCCGGGTGGTTATATACAATACCATCTCCTGGGATTGGATCTGTGGTATCTTCGTCGACTTCGCTACTATTGGATATCAACAGTTTGGAAAAATGCTTTTTCCTTTTCTTTAGCACACTATCTGTATCAGTTACAAGATTACCTTGATGGTCTCTACAGGAGGATGTGCCAGTTCCAAAGCCATCAGTTTGATGTTTCACTCTTGGGTAGAATTTTCGGACTTCATTCTGTCTCATGTATATGTCGATTTGTTCACACTCCCGCTTTGCCATCTCTCTCTTTTTCTTGCGGAAAAGACATTTCTCCTCTCTCCTTTTCTCCCGATACCTCTCTCGTGTGCTACGCGTTGCTACCGATTGTAAAGTAGCCCTTTATGCCGCTTTTTTCTCTTCGGTAGCAGCGCGACACTCCTGGTCATACCATGGATTCCTTGGTGGAGGTCTCTGGTATCCAAGTACTGAATTTGCTGCTGTTTGCATGGAGTGGGCAATGTTTTGCCATTGTCCTGATATGTTATCGGGGCGAGGATTGCTTTGATTAAGCAGTTGGGCCAGTTGAGTGGAATATGCTGTGGCTATCTATTGTGATTGCAGCTTACCGATGTCCAGCATCCGTGTTGTGTCTGTTTGCACTTTGTTTACTTTAATCTGGTACGAACCTTTGCTACAACAAGGTAGTGGTCCGAGTCTAGGTTTGCTTCTCGGAACGATAGTACATCCAACACACTTGATGCATGTCTTCCATCTATCACAACGTGATCAATTTGATTTCTTGTTCGTTGATCTGGCGAATATTGAATATTGAGATGCTTAAATCTGGCACTGCTAACTACCATGTTTCTTGCAGCTGCAAAGTCTATCCGCACATACCATTGTCAGATGTTTCACTGTGGAGACTGAATTTCCAGACTGTTGGGGCAAAGATATTCTCCTTTCCAATTTTTGCCTTAAAATCGCCTAGTATAATTTTAATGTCATTGGCAGGGCAACGGTAATAAGTTTCTTCTAAGCGCTCGTAAAATATATCTTTGGTCTGTTCGTCCTTGTCTTCAGTGGGAGCATGAGCGCAAATAAAGCTGATGTTGAAGAATTTTGCTTTTAATCGAATTATAGCGAGTCTTTCATTCACTGGGATGAAGCTGGAGACCAGATGTTTTAACCTCCGGCCAACTACAAATCTGCAACCAAACTCATGCTTTGTGTCATGGCAGCTATAATACAGTGCGTCACCTTTAGGTGTTGTTGTGACGCCTTTCGCAATCCATCGTTTTCCTGTATGGCAGTAATATCGGCCTTGTACTTTTCAATTACCTCTGCCAGTGCGAAGACTGCACCTTCTCTATAAAGAGTGCGAACATTCCAGGTGCAGATTTGCAGATCATGGTCCTTAAAACGTTTGCGGGGTTCGTCAACTTTAGAGGGGTTTGTTTTTCTTTTCCTTCGTTTTTTCATAGTAGGCTGTTTTTTCTAGGGGAGGGTTACTAACCCAACGCCCAAACCCAAGTTTTTAACGTTCTTATGGTTGAACGCGCGGCACATGTTAGCTCACTACCTTTGACGGGTGTTAAAGGCAGTTCCCCAGGTGACACCACGGGGAGGTCAGTGTCCACTTGAGATGAAAGAGGGACCAAGATAAATCCTGGGCTTTGGCATGTTAAAGCCGGCCAGGACCGTTCCTTGGTATCTTCCATCCCCTACGTCACCCAATTATCTTTTACGGAAATATTGTTGCCAAGTCCAAAAACTCTTCATTTTATCCAAAATCATTTAATTTGTATAATATACAACCACAATTCGCGAGTTATAAAGGGTAAGCCTTGGCTTCAACCATGTTAAATTTTCCAAAATATTGCCCATATGCCGTTTATCAAAAAAAAAAAAAAAAAAAAAATGGGGAATATAGTTTTCATGTAACCATACATTTGCAAACTGTTCTTTTGTAACACATTCTAATTATTTTGTGTCTTATTTTGAGATTTTTATACAATTTTCAATATTTCTTTTGCATATATTTTATATCATAATTATTTTTTATTTCATTTGAAAAAAATGTTCGTAGAAGCCCCTCTTGGAAAAATAAACATAATGTAAATTATGAAATTTTAAAGCGTGTAAATATACTTTTTTGCCATCGTGAACATCGTTTCAATTACTTCTCACATATTTTTGTTCATGACATTCGAGATGTTGTTGGCGGTGTTCTTGTTGTTATTTGTGTTTCTTGTGTGTCTCGAGGGTAAAATTACACTCTTATAAACACTGTCATTATAATTATTATTATATTTTTTTGTTTTTATGTATATGCGTAGCAGTAGCTGTGCACAAAAATATGCTAACCTCCCAAGCAATTTCACACCCCACAAAAACCCAGAGGTGAAACGACAGGCAGACTGACTGGAATCTGAAATTTCAATACAATTATTATGTTCAACATAATTTACATATTAATTGTTTCACGTTGTAATTGTGTGGAGATGTCGCACAAATCTCAATTGCTCTGTGTGTGTCAGCCAGCCAGTCAGTCTGTCAGCCAGAGTGTTGCTCATACACTCGACATCATTAAATGAACTTCCATTGAGAAAGAACCTCATAACATACGAATGACTGGTTCAATGCGTATTGTGTGGGAGGGAAGGTGATAACAAATAGGTTTTAAGGACATAATTTCAAGAGGAAACAAAAAAAAAAAAAAACAAAACAACAGCAAGGTGAAATACCTGACAAATGTTTTTGGTCGAATTTTTATGACATTCCAATAAAGTCGTTTAACATGCATCTAGGGAACGATATAATTGTTTAGGCTGTTTTTCAAGATGATTACAAAAATTTGCAAAACCACCAACAAACACAACAAAAATGACAATCGCGGAGAGGTACAGAAAAAACGTGAGAAAAATTATGAAAAAATTGTCAAAAGAATTTAATGATTTTGTGCGTCGTGTGGGGAACTCTCTAAATGAATGCACGCATCACCATGTAATTATGGAAGTTTGTTTGGAATTTTTTAGGATGTTCTCAAATTTGGAAATATGAAGTATGTGTCTGTGTCAAATTGTTGTACTGATACTGATTACTAAGAACGCTCATTCCTTTTGTTCATAGTAATCAGAATAACTTCAAAAACAAGTACGTGAAAGAGAAAACAATTTTTGGATGTAATGTGTATGGAATAAAAAATTATTATTTAAATCCATTATTATACACCTTGTTTAAGAACTTGTGGAAATTGTAATAAAATTTATTAGGGAATATAATTAAACGAAAAAAGTAAAGAACTTAACAGTTAAGGAAGAAAACTTTTAAAATAAAAAATGTTTGTTTTGTTTTAGTTGAAGATTCAATCATATGATTGCTTAAGTCTGGAGTATTCCCCCATTGGCTTAACTTCATCATTACCTTTTTATACAGAGAGTAATGTTTACAATATCTGGTAAATCGGTCCGTCCCTTCAAGAGTTATGGTGCGCCCAATTTTTCCGAACATTTTTGAACTTTTGTGGAGGAGGTACCTGAAGGAGTGAACCGATATGGCTTATCTTCGAACTTAAGCTAAGTTTGGACAACATCCCAGCAAACTGTTCGATGCCAAGGATGCTATTGAATCGTGGGGGCAATGCATCCTTTTAGCATTTTCACTCATGAATTTTATATGAGCGTGACCACCATAAGATGACATTCATTTTCGGATCTTAAGATGACATTCATTGTCGGATCCTAAGCATGTCGTTTTGACCAATGCTTTGACATGTCATTCACCAACCCTTTGGCATTTTCATGTCTTGTTTGGAAAATGGAAAATTCTGTATTGAAATACATATGATTTTCATGACAAACCAAACTCTTTATTAATTCAAACTAATTCATGAAACAACTAGAACTAATTTATCAGCATAAAGTTTACACCCAAAATTACAATTTAATCACCGCCGCTGCACCGCAACAGAGTTTACTTCGTGCACTCTCAGCCACTGATTTTGTTTCGCCTTACAAAAGCTTTTCTATTATCTTCTTATCACCAGTTCAGATTTCGGCATAGACTCCAACAGCACTCCTTTAAGAAATTCTAGTTCGTGAACCTACATTTAGTTTGTAATTTTGAAAATGATGATGTCGCTATTTGTAGGGATGTACAAATCGACTTGTTTGTTTGTAGTGATCTGTACAAATGATTCAAATGCTGATGAAAAGATCAGATCGTTTACGACTTCCTTTGCATGGGTTTAAATGCTAATGAAAAGATCGTATCTTTCATGACTTGCTTTGAACCAAGGCAAAATATGCCATGAAATCACGTCATCGCATAGAACCCCTTCCTTCAAATTTTGCTGGGATATTATGGAGGCCGAATTTTGGATCGAATCGGCAGATCCGTTCGAGAGTTATCTTGCGCTCCAACCACACGGTGTCATAGGAGTTTTTTGAACCTTTCAGGTTATTTTCTCAGGAAGTGGGGTTTTGCCCTTGATGAAACTTGTACCGCCGTATGGGGGGCAGTGAATAACAGTTGGTACAACAAAACTCAAAGCAATTCGATAGCAGGTCCTAAACTGAACTTTTCCGAAATTTTGTGTGGGAGGTACTAGAAGGAGTGGATCGATTGAGTCCATATTGGAACCTCATCTAAGTCTGGTAGAAATTTCACGATGTGCAAAGTATGGATCAAATCGGTTACTCCCTTCAAGAATTATCGTGCGCACAGATTTTCCGAAAATTTTCGAACTTTTGTGGGGGGTACCGAAAGGAGTGGACCGATATAACCCATCTACGAACTTAACCTAAGTTGGGACAAAATATTACGAAAGCCAAATTTTGAACCGAATCGGTTGATCTGTTCGAAAGTTATCGTGCCCTCCAGCCAGACAGACAATAAATCGACTCCAAATTGTCTGAAACACATTTCGTTCAAACATACTTGGGGTCTAAAGCTGGGTACACATTGTCAGTTTTGAATGTCAATATTTCGCAATTATCGATAACTGTCAAACCGTCCAGCAACCACAAAACATTTTGTGGTTGCATGATGAATGACAAAAATGAACGGCCACACTAGCAAGCAACAACAAAGCTGTCATTCAAAACTGACAATGTGTACCCAGCTTAAAACCATTATTTCGATGAGGCACATTTTGCTCGTATGAAAGCGTATTTACCCTCGTTAGCATAAATGCTGTGGGTATAAAAAATGACGTGTCTTGATAGCAAGTAAAAAATTCGCCCGAAACTATTTACTTTCACAATCATATATTAAATATATATTAAATATCCTTCTTCATTCTAATGATGGGTCCAAATAATCACATCGTAATATTTCTTTCAAAATTAAGTCCAGCTCGCTGATGAATTATTTCAAAAAGTTTATTCAGGAACCTTCCTCTCGAAAGAAAAGAATCCTAAATTTAGACACAGTTGATAATGAAATGGACTTTGTTTGTCCATTGCTTCAGGTAGAAATTTCGTTGCTAATTCCTGAGATATATTCACCGGAATGTCTCTATATATATGGCTCACTCTTTGTGATTTTAGTTACAGCACTATACTTCCGTTTTTCATTTTTTTCTCTCGATAATGACCCGAATGTTCTATAAACTTCTCATACGAATAGAATAGAACTATTCTTAATTCGGGACAGAACGTTCTGTTTAGTATAAAAGCCAGGTATGTTAGAGCCTGAGATGATCTTACAATCTTTTCTTTGTCGTTAATTTATTCTCTCAAACATAAATCAGGTTCAAATATGGACTATATCGGTCAACTCCTTCGAGTATCTCTACTAGAAAAGTTCAACAATTGTTGCAATTTTTATCTAAGATATTCCTTGTGGTCATGCTTAAAACTATAAAATGTGTTTCTGTCATAATGGCGAAAAAGCTCAAAAATTAGTAAAATTGAGCCCAAAAAAGTTGAACTTGTTTGAGTGTATCTCCATAAAGTAATGGACCGAAATAAACCATCTTGAAACTTCATCTATGTTTTGGGAGTCATTGCTGTCAATAATTACCATGCCCATCAGCTATTTTAGTCAGTGCTATCGAAATGCTCTAAAATCAAGTTTATGCCTTGCGATCATGAATACAATACTATACTTTTAAAAGGGAAACCAATACTTTCCTAGAATTAGACCCCTAAATGTCCCAATATTCCTTTTGTCCATCCTGCATACATCTCATCCACAGAAATACAGTTGAGTTCAGGCACGAATTTCATCAAAACACACCCCATGTAATGTTCTTGTAGTATATTAAGGATTACAGATTCTATTCGATTGATTGATCTGACAGTGAAATAATAAGGCCTCGGTTCTTTTGTTACCTACGAACATTCTATGTTTTTTAAAGGTACACCATTTTTTGATGCACACATAGGGCAAAGGATGTCTTTTGACTTGTTTTTTTGCTTCTTTCAGTACTGTTTTTATTATTTTTCACCGATCACAGAAGCCGATAAAAATTGTCGCATGGACAATTTGTGTTATTTGTTATCTTCAAAATATCTTTAAGGTGTGCCATGGTGCGTATGGTTTTTTATTCACTTTATGTAATCATATTAATACGCACAGGGTATTGAGGTATTGGGTATGGTATCGAATTTCTTCAAGTAAATATTTCGTCGGTGTCATGCTTAACTGTTCCATACGACATTTTCGACTTTTTGACATACAGGTCGTTTTTGGGGTTTTTCGCTATGCTCTTCCAGAATTTGTGGTCAGCTTTCTCCTATCTGCTATGGTTTCCGAGATATCCACCCTTCGACGCGAAAGGTTGTTTCAGTTATGAAATTAATATTTTAAAAACTTACAAGTTTAAAAAGACATTTCAAAAATCAGAACTTTTATTTTCCATCTATGAGTTTTTAATTTATTGAGGCAAAGATAGAAAACAAATTGTAACTTTGTTCCATATGGTGTACAATATTTCACAATTGCGTCATAAGTTTGAACAAGTTGGAACAAATCGACAATTTTTTTTTTTATTTTCTATGACTTTTATATTCCAACTAGCTAAACCCGGTGCGCTTCGCTAACCCGACTAAGACAAAATATAGTGGAATGCTGTAATTATATTAACTTTTTTTATATTTTAACGTATAAATATAGGAGGCTGTCATGGAGCTACTATGGCAGTTTTGTATGTTTCAGTGGGTAACACTCCTCCTAAAGCCTTATAATCTTACACTATTAATTTCTCTTTATTTCTACAGATTGGATTTAGATCTACCTGACTGAATTAGTTTAAGAATAGAACCAGGTTTGAAAACCGTAAGTTTGAGTATAGTTTTAATTTCTTTTATTTGTAGGATAACTCCCACTTTTATGTATAATAGCTGAACCCGTTGCGCTTTGCTACCCCGACTAAAATAAAATATAATGGAATGATATAATTATATTAACTTTTTAATATTTTAACGTATAAATATAGACTATATGAAGGCGGTCTCTACCCATTCAGGGCTATTATGAAGCTACTATGGTATTTTTGTATGTTGCATGAGGTAACACTCCTCCTAAAGCTTTTTCGACTATAAGTATCCCTACGTAGGATAAATACTCTTACACTATTAATTTTTCTTTAATTCGACAGATTGGATTTAGATCTACCAAATTGAATAAAAGTAAGAATAGAACCAGTTTTGAGAACCTTAAAGTTGAGGATAGTTGTAATTTATTTTATACTTGGGACTTATTTTTTCCAATTCATATACATATTAACCTATTGTGATACCTTAAATTACACTTGTATTTACAATTTTTAATCCAATAATGCTTTAGATATATCATTATAAAATATCCCTCATAAGAAATCTCTCAAAGATTTGATATTTCATAGCTGTAGCCGTGGCCAATTCCTTCCCAAATATAAGTACTTGTGTATATAATGATAACTTCTACTGACTACTTCAAAATTTCATTGAAATTGGACATACGTAACTATATATGGGAGCTATATTCCGATATGAACCGATCTCAATATAATTTGGCACAATAATTTGTAGACCATATTCCGTTATACATATCAGATTTCATTGAAATTAGACATACATGACGTGTTTGGTGCATAAAATACAGGAAATCAGTCGGAAATATATATGGGAGCTATATTCAAATCTGAACCGATTTCGATATAATTTGCCACATTTATTTTCAGAACAAAATCCGTCAGACATTCCAAATTTCAGCGAAATTGGACATACATATATAGAGTGTTTGATGCATCAAATACTGATAATCGGCCGAAAATATATATGGGAGCTATATCCAAATCTGAACCGGTTTCGATATAATTTGGCACATTTACATATGTCTAGGCCAAATTCCGTTACACATTCCAAATTTCAGAGAAATTGGACATATATAGCGTGTTTGGTGCATAAAATATAGGAAATCGGCCGAAAATATATATGGGAGCTATATTCAAATCTGAACCGATCTCTATATAATTTCGCACATTTATTTCTAGAATAAATTCCGTCAGACCCTCCAAATTTCAGCGAAATTGGACATATATAGCGTGTTTGGTGCATCAAATGCGGAAAATCGGCCGAAAATATATGTGGGAGCTATATCCAAATCTGAGCCGACTTCGATATAATTCGGCGCATTTATGTCTAGACCAAATTCCGTTACACATTCCAAATTTCAGCGAAAGTGAACATACATATATACAGGGTTTGGTGCATCAAATGCGGAAAATCGGCCGAAAATATATATGGGAGCTATATCCAAATCTGAACCGATTTCGATACAATTTGGCACATTTATTTCTGGACCAAGTTTTGTAACACATTCCAAATTTCAGCGAAATTGGATATATATAGCGTGCTTGGTGCATAAAATACAGGTAATCGGCCGAAAATATATATGGTAGCTATATTCAAATCGAAACCGATCTATATATAATTTAGCACATCTATTTCAAGAACAAATTCCGTCAGACCCTCCAAATTTCAGCGAAATTGGACATATATAGCGTGTTTGGTGCATAAAATAAGGAAGTCGGCCGAAAATATATATGTAAATATATATGTAAATATATATGTATATATATATATATATATATATATACATATATATATATATATATATATATATATATATATATATATATATATATATATATATATATATATATATATATATATATATATATATATATATATATCTGAACCGATTTTGATATAATTTGGCACGTTTATTTCCAGACCGAGTTCCGTCACACATTCCAAATTTCATTGAAATTGGACATAAATAGCATGTTTGGTACATAAAATAAGGAAATCGGCCGAAAATATATGTATGTGGGAGCTATATCTAAATCTGAACCGATTTGAATATAATTTGGTAAATTTATTTTTACATCAAATTCCGTCACGCATACAAAATTTGGAGATTGTATCTGCAACAGTTATAAAGATATTTGCATACAAAATCTAATTATTTTGGAGGTACCTCCGGTTTTGATGCTATATCTCCAGATCAACGCGAAATTTCAAAAAAATGATATAGCCTATTTTCATTCCAGGCCATGTAGCAATGTACCCTAAACATTTCAGTAAGATCTGTTCAGCGGTTTTCGAGTCTATAAGGCACAAACAAACAGACAAACAAATTTCAATTTAATATATCAACACCTCCAAATAATAAGTCTAAAAAGTGAGTTTTGCAGGAGAAGCTCTCAAAGTGTGTAAATTTTTTTGAACTTCAACACTATGCTAAGTCAATATTTGTTTATAACTTCTGTTCGGATTGACCGATCATTACCAAAATTTGACGGAAAGGACGTTCGACAGCTCCAAATAATAGTTTGCTAATTCTGAATAGTGAGTTTTGCAGGACAAGCTCTAAAAGTTTGGAAATTTCTTTGACCTTCAGTACTATGCTAAGCAAATATTTGTTTATAACTTCTGTTCGGATTGTCCGATTATTACCAAAATTTGACAGAATTTAAGTTAAAGGACGTTAAATATAAAAATGTAAAGAACTTTAAAACATGCTGAGTCGACTTAGCATACTATTGTTTGGAGGCGTCGATATATAGATACATATTCCTCTATATTTTTGCAAATATATTCTATATAATATTTTTAATAATTCATGTCAGACAGCTCCACGCACTTGTGGCGCAAAACATTAAAATTCTAGATAATCGAATCGAAAAAACGGAAAAAATGGCGTATGGAACACCTACGATTTGCCAACTAGGCTCAAAAATGCCAAATGGTGCCGAGGCATTATGACATGTATCATCCTTATAAATAACAAGTAAAAAAGTATCAGTCGGCTTTGCGGAGAGAGATATACCTTCAACTTGTGTGAATTGAAACACTTCTTTCCCAAAAAAACTTATATATTTAGGGGTTTCTCAGAATTCATGGCGTAAAAACTTGCCGACAAAGATATGGATTTGGATTAAAGCTCAAAAGTTTTGCGGGGATGGTACCTAAAGGAATGGGCTGACATAGCCCATTTTGGAAGTGGGTCTTATTTTGGGAATCGTTCCTCGCGGTAGATATCGCGCCCTCCAGTCATGTTAGTGGGTTAAACCTTTGGACCATTATATCAGAAAACATGGACTCGCCCACGGCAAACATATTACCGTACTAAGAGTACCTTCGGTAAAAGTTTCCAAAGAATCCTCGAACGGACCCTTAACCGTACTTAAACAAAAATGTTGAACATTTGTACCCCACGGAGTAGACCGATGTGGCCCTTTTTGGACAAAATATTTTGAAATCCAAAATTTGGATTAAATCGGTTGATCCGTTTATGAGATATCGCGCGTACTATTTAGGGAAGATTTTCAAAATTTTGTGGGGGAGGTAACGGAAGAAGTGGACCTATAAACACCACCTTTGAATTTTACCTAATATTTAAAGAAATGTTACGATACGCAAAGTGAGAGAGTTGACGTGCGCACCAGAACCAGCTTTGTACCATCGTAACAGGGGCCATGAGGGTAACCTGTTGCAAGAAAAATCAAAACGATTCGAGAGGAGGTCCTAAACACTTTTGTTTAGTTGACATAGAAATATCACGATGTGCAAATTATGGACCAAATAGGTTACTGCCTTCGAGAATTATGGTGCGCATCATTACAGCCCAGCAAAATGTTCGATGCCAAAGATGTCATGGGTGCAAGTGATCTGGCATGTCATCTTTTTAGCATCTTCATCCATGAATTTTATATGAGCGTGTACCCCAAAAGATGTTATTCATTTTTGGATCCAAAGCATGCCATTTCCACCAATGCTTTGGCATGTCATTTTCACCAACCCTTTGCAATGACATTATCATTATGACGAGAGTTTTAACAATGTTGGTTGTGCTTTCGAGTCTCCGACAACATCAAGCCTATGGTAAATAATTAATCCTATATATTTAGAAAAATGTGAATAAATAAAAATACAAAATTCATCTCTATTGGATCGATGGAATCGGTTCAAATGCTGATGAAAAGATCGGATCTATCACGACTTCCTTTGCATTGATTCAAATGCTAACGAAATGATCGATCTTTCACGACTTCGTTTGAACCAATGCAAAAGATCCAGTGAAATCATGGCATCGCATGGAACCCCTTCCTTCAAAGTTTGCTGGGAGCGAACAATTTTCAACTGTTGTAGGGGGAGGTACCCAAAGGGGTGGGTATTACCCATCTTAGAACTTGATTTAAGTTTGGGCAAAATTTTACGACTATAAAATGTTGGATCGAATTGGTTTTTCCGGTGGAGAGTTATCGTGCGCTGCATCCACTACACATGGTACCTTAGCGGATTTTTACAGCTTTCGGGCCATTGTCTCAGAAAACGTCTGTACTTTCGTAATGGGGGCAGCGAATACATGTTGCTACAATAAAAAACAAAACGATTTGAGAGAAGGTCTTAAACTGCACTTTTCCGAGATTTTGTGTGGGGTACCCGAAGGAACTTGATCTATGTTTGGTAGAAATATTACGATATCCAAAGTATGGACCAAATCGGTTAATCCTTCAAGAAGTAACGTGCGCATAATTTTTGCGAAAAAATTTAAATTGTTGGCGGGGGAGGTACCCGAGGTAGTAGACCGGTATGGTCCATATTCGAACTTAAACTAAGTTTGGACTAAATATTACGAAAGCCATATTTTGGACCAAATCGGTTCGAGAGTTATCGTGCGCTCCAGGCACACAAATAGACGGAGGACATTGCTAGATCGACCCTATATTGTCTGAAACGGATTTCATCCAAACATACTAGGGGTATAAAACCATTATTTCGATGAGGCACAGTTTATCCGTATGAAAGTTAGCATAAATCCAGTGGGTATAAAAAGGATATATAATAAAAAACCGAAATAATCGAAAAACTTTAATACTATTACTAGATAAGATTTTCAGTACGAAAATATATTAATTACATATATGTATTTATATTTTACCACACACCCCCATTAGGTTATGGGGATAAAACCACATTTTCTTTCGAATAAAAACGCTTAGGATATACATAGAAAATTACAAAACCAATTATAAATGCTTCTTGAATTTTCAATGTGACTACAATTCCCCGAGAATATTTTAATTTGAAATGCACTTCTGTTTCTACACAATTTCTAATTAACTCAAGAGCAAAAGTCACGTTTAACGACCACTGGAAAAAAATGTAGAACAATACATTCCCGTAAATGAGAGAAATACCTTAAATTGCTATTCTTCGACTTATTTAAAAGCTGTTGAAGAGACACAAACACATACACTCCGACTCATAAATAAATAAGCAAAAATGTTTTAGCATTGTACTTAGCCAACGACAATAACATTACCGTGCACAGTGATAACAAATAAAATATGTTAAGTTAATTCCAGTGAAAAGACTGCGAGATATAACACAACACTCATTGTGAGTGCTGTCGGTGGTCTTGTGTTGGCAACAAAACATACATTTCATTAAAAAACAAGCAACAACAACAACATTTCTCCGTAATATAAAAAAGCGAACCACAAGAGTCCTTCGATGCAGGGAGTAGTTGATACTTCATTGGTAATTCTTTAGTATTGTCATTGTAAACCGCAAACTGTGTCATCACCAAGCAGCACCCAACAACCGGCGAGTCAGCAATAGCAAGTTATCTCTTCAAATAACTGTACAAGCTATTTTACAGTCATTGTAAAAATGTTACATATATACAAATATATACATATATTGAGTCAAATGTATGTATGTATGTGGAGATAGCAAAACAAAACCAAAACAGAGCATAGCATAAAATAGAGGAACAAATGCTTCTTCTGTGAAATGTACAAAACTAGAAAGTTAAATAAAAGCGAAAGCAACAATAAAAATTACCAATGTTGATTTGAAAATCGTACACATTCAATGCAATGTAATCTCCATTGTTTTGCATTGCTTTTTGTTGTAATCTTTAAAAAAAATGTGTAGGCAGCGACACTGGGGGAAAAATGTTTGTTTACTTTATAGGTGATAAAATGCATAATGTTGGACAAATCACAAATACATATAACTTTGTTCATACTATAGACATTTTGACGAAACAGATCTAATCAAACCCAATCAACTAACATTATTTCTATATATCTATACTTATAAAAGAGTTGAGTAATGATGGCTCACTGATATTCAACGCCCATCCTAAACGGCTGGAGCTACAATCTTGAAATTTTGGGTGAGGCTGACTCTTGGTCCAATGGGGTCAGATAAGGCTGGGTTTTTGGAAATTCTAACTAGAACGGTACTGAAAGGTGCTAAATATGGTACCATTTGTATTTGGCGAAATGGTGAGCTAGAGTTCTGAAATTTGGAATGAGGATCTCTGATAGAGTGTAGGATAGATGTATTAAAGAGTTTTTGTATTAAAGAGTGTACGAAAAGTACTAAAATGTATTAAATTTGGTACCAATTTATATTTTGTGAACGGATAAAGCTTAAAGGTTGAAATTCCGATGAGAATAAAGGTTAACAAGTACGATTGACATATGAAGATGTTTTTGTGTACGAAAATTACTAAATTGTACTAAATTTGGTACAATTAGGATTTGGGCGAACGAATAGAGCTAGAATTAAGATTGCTGTTGGAGTGCAGAATGGAAGTAGTATTGAAATTTTGGGTGGACGGATAGAGCTGGAATCCTGAAATTCGAAATTAAAGTTAAAGTTAAGAATGGAAGTAGTTTTGAAAACTTATGGTACTAAATATGGATTTGGATGAACGGATAGATAAGGGCACCTGGTTGTGACAAGATTAAAGAACAAGAAATCAAATTGACGCGTTGCGATAAATGAAAGACATGCATCAAGCGTGTGGGATGTACGATCGTTCCGAGGCGCAAACATTGATTCGGATCAGTACCTTGTTGCAACAAAGGTACGTACCCGTCTAAACGTTGCAAATAAATCACGAACAGACACAACGCGGAAGTTCGACATCGGTAAGCTGCAATCACAACAGATAGCCACAGCATATTCCACTCAACTGGACCAACTGCTTAATCAAAGCACTCCTCGTCCCGATAACATATCAGGACAATGGATACCAGAGACCTCCACCAAGGAATCCATGGTATGAAGAGGAGTGTCGTGCTGCTACCGAATAGAAAAAGGCGGCATATAGGGTTACTTTACAACCAGTAGCAACGCATAGCGCACGAGAGAGGTATCGGGAGAAAAGGAGAGAGTAGAAACGTCTTTTCCGCAGGAAAAAGAGAGAAATGGAAAAGCGGGAGTGTGAACAAATCGAGATGTACAGGAGACAGAATGAAGTCCGAAAATTCTACCAAAGAGTGAAACATCAAACTGATGGCTTTGGGACTGGCACATCCTCCTGTAGAGACCAGCAAGGTAATCTGGTAATTGATACAGATAGTGTGCTAAGGATATGGAAAGATCATTTTTCCAAACTGTTGTTATCCACTAGTAGCGAAGTCGACGAAGATACCACAGATCCAATCCCAGAAGATGGTATTGAATGCATACCACCCGGCCAAGATGAGGTAAAGACAACAATAAACCGGCTGAAAAATAATGAGGCAGCAGGAGTTGATGGCCTACCAGCCGAGCTGTTTAAAACCGAAGGCGACACGCTTATAAGTATGCATCAGCTAGTTAGCTCCATCTGACAGGAAGAACGCGTACCCGACGATTGGAACCTGAGTATCCCGTGTCCCATCCATAAGAAACGAGATAAGACTTTATGGTCCAACTATACCGGCATAAGTCTTCTCCCTATCGCCTAAAAGATAGTGTCAGGGATATTGTGCGAACGACTAAAGCCCATGATCAATGAAATAATTGGACCATACCAATACGGCTTTAGACCTGGCAAGTCCACCATTGACCAGATATTTACACTGCGGCAAATCCTGGAGAAGACCCACGAGATGCAGATCGACACCTACCACCTTTTTGTCGATTATAAAGCAGCCTTCGACAGCCCCCTACGTTCAAACATATTCCAAGCAATGTCTGAATTTGGTATCCCCGCAAAGTTCATTCGGCTTTGTAAAATGACTCTAGCTGACACAAGATCTCCAGTTAAAATAGGAAAGAAACTCTCCGAAGAGTTTTGTACCAAAAGAGGTTTCAGGCAAGGAGACAGCCTTTCGTGTGATCTTTTCAACATCCTGCTAGAAAAGGTAATACGAGATGCAAACGTCAAAAGAAGTGGCAAAATCTACACCAATGTTACTTGCTTTTGCTGATGATATAGACATCATGGGACGATCAGTAAAAGACGTAACCGATAGCTTTATGAAGGTCGAAGGAGAATCTGCTAAAGTGGGTCTGGCGGTAAACGGCGAGAAGACCAAGTTGATGGTGTCGACGCGCAATGCGTCCATTGAGATCGGAGCAATTGTTGTAATTGGTTCCTATAACTTTGAGGTAGTAAAACTTCGTATACCTCGGCACCGCCGTAAACACAATGAACGACATCAGTTGTGAAATAAAAAGAAGAATTTTAGTGGCCAACAGATGCTACTTTGGCTTAAGTAAGCATTTCAAAAACAAAGCCACAACTATTCAAACAAAAATAACGCTTTACATTTTTTTTGTCCTTATTTTACATAAATTAATAACTTGTATTCTGCTCCAAAATTTTAATATTTAAACTAATTTATCGTTCTAAAATAAAAACTTAAGATTGCTTTGGTTGTAATAAACATATATTTAATTTTGTTCCGGAGTAAATAGTGATCATATCGACACCTCCAAATAATAGTATGCTAAGTCTGAAAAGTGAGTTTTGCAGGAGAAGCTCTCAAAGTTTACAGTTTTCTTTGACCTTCACTACTATTCTGAGTAAACATTTGTTTATAACTTCTGTTCGGATTGACCGATCATTACCAAAATTTGACAGAATTTAAGTTAAAGGACGTAAAATGTAAAAATGTAAAGAACTTGAAAACATGCTAAGTCGACTTAGCATACTATTGTTTGGAGGCGTCGATATGGTGTTTGTAGCTACCCAAGTCTGTGGTACTTAACAAATAGATTTTTGAACCAAATTTTAAAATTAGAGGAGTGGGGAAAAATTGTATAAAAGTGTATATCGATATTATTTGCTGTTTGAGTCGTGAAAAGTGAGTACTTCAAACGTATAAAGGTTCCAGCTGAGGTTTGCAGACGAACATGTTATTTCTCTTTTTCAGCGACCACCCCCTTTTTTAACAAAGCCTTTTGCGGTGTTGGCTATAGCGCGAAAACGAATGAACCGA
The DNA here is from genome assembly GCF_047663935.1 of Musca autumnalis. NCBI lineage: Eukaryota > Metazoa > Arthropoda > Insecta > Diptera > Muscidae > Musca > Musca autumnalis. The sequence goes on from NW_027411944.1 coordinate 69,444, forward strand.
TAAACATATATGTTTTTGGGCTTATTAAGTAGCTAATAATCTTGCCTTTAAAAGAGAGACTTTTACAAATATAATTTTTTTAAAAAAAATTGTGAACAGCGAAATTCGAAATTCGATTTTTTACAAAAAGTTAACCGTTTTTGACCAATAATCGGTCAAAAAATGTTTTTAAAGGAAATTTCTCATAAATCGACAAGATTTTGATGTATTCCATAAACTCACAAAAAATATGAAGTCTAAACACCAAATTTCAGTCATTCCGGGTGGATATTGAGGCCACAACATTCAAAATACCGAAAATTAGGAGGCATGGTTCTATGGGGGCTATAGGAAGACGAGGACCTATACCGACAGATTTCTGGTGGAACGTTATAAGCCCCAAAAGAAGACTTAATACCAATTTTCAGCCATTTCAGTGTGATAATCAGGCTAAAACCTCCAAAATACAGAAAATCGGGAGGTACCACCCTATGGGGGCTATATGAAGGCGTGCAGACAAATTTCAAGGTGAAAGTATTATACCCCCAACGAAGACTAAATACCAAATTTCAGCAATTTCTGTATAAAAATGACGCTAAAATCTTCAAAATATCGATAATCGGGAGGTACCATTCTATGGGGCCTATATCTAAACGTGGATCTAGACCCACAATTCTCTGTTGGAATGTTTTATACCTCTGCCGAAGACTAATCACCAAATTTGAGAAATTTCGGTTGGCCATTGTGCCTAAAACTTTCAAAATACCAAAAATCGGGAGGTACGGTTCTATGGGGCTATATCAAAACGTGGACCGATCATCCCAATTTTTTGTCCTGTAAATTGTAAGTCAATAATAGGTACGTGTACCAAAATTGATGCACCTACAATAACTCCTTCTATTTTGGGCCACAGTTAATATGAACTCGCAACAGAGTGCGTCGTATGAACCACGAGCTGTAACTGCTATACAACGACATCAATATAGTCAAACGTAGCGAGATGCGCGATTGCGTCTGCTATGCCATATAATAAGAATGAGCGATGATGAACCCGCTAAAAAAGCGTATAAATACGAGACACATGGCAGTGTACGCAGAATTGGCAGGCCAAAGAATTGATGGCAAGGCGTGGTATTCCAGAAAGCGAAGCACTAAGCACAGAGAATTGGAGATCTTTTCTTAGTTCGGTCTATGGAACAAATGTTCTGTAATGGGCCAGAAAAGTACGTAAGTAAGTGAACGGAAAGAGCGGGAATCCTGAAATTTGGAATTAAGATTGCTATTGGAGTGTAAAATGGAAGTAGTGTTGAAATTCGTACTTATGGGTACAAAAAATACTAAATGGTACTAAATTTTTTACAATTTGGAATTGGGTGAACGGATAGACCTGGAATCCTGAAAGTTGGAATTAAGGTTACCGTTGGAGTGTAGAATGGAAGTAGTTTCGAAAATTCATACTTATGGATACAAAAAGTACTAAATTGTACTAAATTTGGATTTGGGTGAACGGATAGAGTGGGATTCCTGACATTTGGAATTTAGATTGCTGTTGGAATGTAAAATGGACGTACACATGGGTACAAAAAGTACTAAATGGTACTAAATTTAGTAAAATTTAGTTTAGGGCGAACGGAGCGAATCCTAAATTTGGAATTGAGATTAGAGAGTAGGATTGATATATGGAAGTAGTTTTGAAATTCGTACATATGGGTTCGAGAATTGTTAAGTGAAACTAAATTTTGAACCTTTTGGTATTTGCTAGTATTAAAATCACTCTTGGTGTGTTGAATGGAGATAAGAAAGAAATCTTGGAAATTAGTGCTTATGTAGTAATAAATTTGATATCGGGTGTAGGAATAGAGGGGGAATTCAATTTGGTATTAATATCGGTGCTTGTAGGTAGGGTTAAAATATGGATGTGGTTGTAGAAATACTTACCATAAGTATATGAAAAACACTAAAATGGTTCTTACTCAATTTTATTTGGTGTAAATGTGAGTGTTATGTAGCGTTGGAATATAAAGGTTGTTTAAGAAATGCGTTCCATAAATATACGAAAAGTTGTAAATTAGGTATTTGGTGTTGGGGTAGAGCCCGAATTCTAAAATTAGGGCCATTGTTGGTGTGTGGGGTTAAGATATGGTGGAGGAACAGATAAAGCTGGCAATGAGAATCATGGTTGTTATATAGGGTTGATATAATGAGTAACTTTTGTACCATTTTTAAATGCGTAAATTCTGAAATTTGGCAAGGAGGTCGCGGTGGACCGTGCTATGGAGTTGGTATTTGAAATAGCTCCTACAATGCTACGAGAAGTACTAAATTTGGTCCTGGGTGTAGTACTAAAGCTAAAATTATATAATTTGGAATAATACTATTGGTGTACAAAAAGTTCTAAAGGGTAATATTTAAGAGGTATTTTAGAACTACTAAATTTTACTAAACATGCTTGACGTATTGTTTGGCTATAGGCTTTTCACAAATAAAAATCGATGTTATGATTTTTAATAATTTGTTTTATTTCCAATATTTCGATTGGAATCTCCAATCATCATCAGGGAATTAAAGAAACTTGTCGTTGTCTAATCGTCAGTTCATTCAATATCACTGCTTAAATGCTAAACATTTAAGCAGTGATATTGAATGAACTGGTAAATCCAGCACTCTGAAATTTGTTATGAGGGTGAATGTTGGGATTAGATCAGAAAGGTTATGGAAATTCGCACTTAAAGTGTATGGCATGTAGGGGTAAAACTGTAAAATTTTGAGATAAGGTCCACAAAGGCGGTTTTTATTTTTCAACAAAGTTTTGTTTTTATCCGAACACTTTAGAAATTCGTCTGGAAACGCAAGAAAGTCATAAATTGATATACCTCGATGTTGATTTGCAGGGGTGAAATACGGCCGACTTTTTCTTTGCAAAATCTATCTAAAGTGTTACGAATAGTACTTAAATGAAATTACATATCAATTAAAAACGTAGTAGAATACCATTTCTGTCTTAAGTATTGTTTGTTATTGTTTTATATTTTCTTTCCGCACACAAAGTGGCGGGCACTTTGCTAGTACATATATATTTTCTTTTACTGATTCCAATATTTTTTACTTTTATTTTCAGGTGAGTGTTTTTGTCGACGTCACTTTAAAGGTAAACCTGAATGAAAAAACTATTCCAAAATTTTTATCTCACATTTCTAAATGTTACTTCCTTCGATGTAATCGTCTCAATAAAACTGACCTTATATTTAGAGTGTACAAATTCTTTCTCACATTTATAGGTTTTTTTTTTTTCAGCCCGCAACATGTGATATATGTTTCTATTTTATTTCTGTTGTTGTTTTTACACATTATAATAAAGTTTGTTTATAAATGTATAAACATATACAAAGTCTTTCGTATTTAATGTGTGACTTCTTTTTCCTTGTTTCACTAATGTTTAAGAAAATCTGCTACAGAAATACTTTAAGTACAACAAACCAAGCACAACTAGACGGACTAAAGGGAAATAACTCAGGATGAAATAAATATTAGCATATACGTAGAGGTTGTCTTTACTTCAGACGAGAAACAATTTTAAAATAAAAACAGTGGGGGAGAAGTCTTGTAAGGAATATATTTCTGTTATTTTAAATTGTTTGATGCCGTAGCCATAAAACAGGGATGCGCTTCTTTGCAAAGACAGTATATTCAGCAATCCCACTGAGTTGTCTTTGCATTTTCTTTTCTCCCTCACGTGCACTGTGCGTGAAGAAAAACAATAAAAACATGAATTGGTTGTTGCTTTTTTTCACTCATACATTCACACATGCATTTCTTTTTTTTTTTGTGTTTCTCTGATCGGCGCTGCCATAAAACTATAAATAAAGTGTTTAAACCCTCAGCCTGATGACTACAGAGGGCACAAACACATTGCAACTATCAGAAATATTCCTAGTTGGCAGACCTGGAGCCGCATTGTACAGTGTCACAGCGGTCAAAAATGGCCAAAACCAAGTAATTCGGAGTACAAAAATATGTCTTTCATATCAAACCTTAGGTAAAATCTTCAAAATACCGAAAATTGGGAGGCACCACTATATGGGCCCTGTACCAAAACTAGGTCCATAAGTTTTAGAGGGAAAGTTGTTTTGTCAACTGGGAACGTTGCAACTAACATTAGAAAATTTGTTTTCATAAATCTCCTGTGCTTCTCAATTTTCAAAATTTTGAATATTTTGGCAAAATTTATTGACTGTATTTGCTAATTTAGATTTTTTTGTCCTCAACATTGTTGGCCGACTTGTACCAAAATTCATCCACCGATGCCAAGTCCTTCCATTTTTGGCAGGCAACATTGTCTATCTGAGTATATAAGAGAGTAAACATTATAATTGAGTCAGAGATAACCTATGAGAGTAATAAACTAATAACTAATTCACTTCAATGTGTAGCTATTGCCACGTCTGTCCGTCCGTAAGTTTGGTTGGCTGGTTAAAACCATAACTCTAGAGGGAGTAAACGATTTGGTTCAAACTTTGTACAAGTTCGGAGGTTAACTGTATTAACCCACATCTTTTAATACCTCGCCCAGTAAAGTTACTATATTTTGGATTGAGTTCAGTTTAAGGTTTGTTTGAGAAGCGGTTCGCATTTTCACCGAAGAAGCCCATATTCCCATGTTCGTGGAATAATGTCCGAAAAAGTATATGTAGAAAAATTTTACCAGTGCCAACTAAAATGATCGATCAATTCCAGGACTACTGGTTCTATGCACCAGATTGACTCAGATCACCATAAACTATTACCATTATCACCACAACAATTAAATGTTTGTGTTCGTGTATTTTTTTTACCATGGGAGCAACAATATATCCCGCAATATGGGGATATGTTTCCGGGCCTTGGATATGTTTTGTTTGCAGATCCGTATCCACCACATGCCAACATCGCACGGTGGTCGAAACCACTGATCTAGCGGCGCGAAATTAATAACTGAAAAACGAATTGAGATATGTTACTAAAGTTTTACACAAACACACCCTGTGTCTGTGTGTAATAATGTGCCGAATGGGCCCCCATATAACGGTACCTTCCGATTTTCCGTATTTGGAGGATTTAAGCCACATTTTCGTTGCAAATTAGTACTTAGGGTTCCTAGTGGTCCGAAAACATTTCCACCAAAAATTATGAACATAGGTGCACGTTTTGATATTGCCCCATGTTACAGTACCTCCCGATTTAAGGTATTTTGAATATCATATCATAATTTTTCAACCGACTTGGCTGTTATTTTGCATTCGGTGTTATCACTGCGTGTAAAATCTTCTTACAAAACATTTTCAGTGTGGATTTATGTTTTAATGTAGCCCCCTTTTATGGTACCCCCCGATTCACTGAATTGTTACTTGTTATTCCATATTTATTGCCGGATTTAGCTATAATATGGTATTTTAGGGTCTCTGGGGGTAGAACTCCTCCTTGCAAAAATTTCTCATGATAGGTCTATATCAAAATATGGCTGAGATTCGAACCTGGATCTCCGACAACTGCCGGCGTCTTAGCGTTCTGAGCCACCATCAACCTGTCAAAATTTTACTTACTTACTTACTTAGTTGGCCCATTACAGAACATTTGTTCCATAGACCGAACTATGAAAAGATCTCCATTCCTCTCTGTTTTTCGCTTGACGTTTTGGAATACCGCGCCTTTTCATCCACTTCTTCATCCACTTGTCAAAATTGTAGTAGACAATAATTGATGATCAAAAACAAGCAATTACTAATGACGTAGGAATAAAACTTACCATAGTATTTGTGAACATTTAAAAATGGGATTACCAAGCAGGACTATAGGAAAAGTTTGGAGTTTAAATTAACTGACATAATTTCGCATATGCATTTATCTAATGAAGTGCGATATATATACTAGCTACCAAGCTTTGCCTTTGTCAGCCACAAAAACAACATCCTAATACGCCTGAAGATCGGCTTAACCACCCGGTAGACTCCTAGTTTTTCAATGTATATCTAAGGTCTAACAGCTCAACTCGAAAGAGAATTAATTAAATAAATTATGTTCAGTTTTATTACGAATTTATTTAATATTTAATCAAGTATGAAGAAAAATTTTAGCAACACATTTTTTAACATCTGATGCAGCAAAATTTCTTATTTTTGATAGTAAATAGCTGAGTGAATATTTACAACAACAAAAATGAAAAACAAAATTGTTGTCAGCAAAGTGTCTGTAATCGGTACAATGGAAAATATTTCGCAGTTTTATAGTTTGATTTTTGGACCTTCGCGCCGCTAGATCAGTGGTTTCGACCAGTGTGCATCGCTATGAGGTAGGGAATGTATGTACATGCATCCCAGCATGAAAAAGAAACTCATTACCAATGTACGATAGTTCCTGCAATTCAATTGCAATGGTCGCGTAACAAAGTCATCGAAATTGTTGATTTTATGAGTGGGAAAAACATTTAGGTCGCCAATGGTATGCACCCGCCTTGCACTTTGAATGCTGCGGTTCAGGCCAGACACAATATTCGCTGTAATGTTTTAGATATTTCCTGATTATTTCAGTCATGTAAAACTTCTCTAAGTGGCGTCTTAAAAACGCCGTTCGGACTCGGCGATAAGCAATTGGTCCCATGCCATTGAGCTAATATGAATCGGGGTGCATTCACTTATATGAAGTCTTTAAATAAGAAGTTTATGACCCGTAGAGTGAAACAGTTAGTTCCCTAAAGTGGGAGTTTATGACCGAATCTGTTTATCCACAATTTTTCTGAAATTTCACACTTAGCTGATTCAGTGCAGTTCTTTCATCTGGGAAATACGAAAATATCCGTCGCTAATCCACTACCACACTGTACACTACCTGGAGGGGTGATATGAGATTCCTCCTGAACTTTTTGAGTAATGGTGTCCGCCCACTAAGTACCCCAAGATATTGGGTGTAACGTTCGATAGCATATTCAAGTCGTACACGCAAGCCACATCTAGTTGCGACAATCTGCAGCTGCTGACAAAGAAACCTTGCTGACCGAATTCAAAGGAATAGGCCGGTATTTGGTAAGTCATGTGGCGACAGTGTGGAATGCAACTGTTAGCGCTACTTATTGGACAAATATTCAAATCTACCAGAAAGCCGAACTGGGAACTACAATATGGTTTACCGCTGCATCAGCACAACAGTTTACGGTTTAATGGAAAGGCTTCCCCCACCAAGCACGTCCGACTCAAAAGTGATTTTCATGATATTGGGAGAGAGATGTGCGAAGGTAGAAGCGAGAACCTCGAAACCAACGAGTCTATCAGGCAGGCTTGAATATCACATCACATTGATGCGACCGCGCAGGCAGTGTAGTACAGTGGGAATACCGTACTTGGGAAATACTCCCCCCATTCATCGGTTTTAGCACTCTTAAGATCAGGACGATGAAGTCGTCTTAGTTCGTATTGGGCCTGCATTGATGCCCGGCATGTATATTGGAACCACGCGACACGCTGCATTTTGTAGCTGTCCAGTCTGGATGCAGAGGAACCACAACCTGATAACTGAAATAATACACGAACGAACATATATGCGTTGCTACAGCAACAACCCTTTTTTGTTCTCAGAATATTATGGCACCGACAATATATCTGCTCACTTGACGGTTAAAGATACCCATAAGCAGTCTGTTTTTTAAGGACATATATCTTCATGTACGTACTGTATCCCAGATTCTCACAGTGATATCCTTGGGTACAATTAAAGAGAAATAGTCGCCATCAGTCCCCATCTTTTCCCATTTCACCTGCCCAGTGGCAGACATTAAACTCAACACTTAAAGAGTTTATTTTGTTACTTACTGCCTTTGTATGTCGAAATTGATAATATCTAGATAAAGATCAGATTGAAATACATATTTATCTATTAAACTAAAATGAATGGCAATTTGTTTATATGTCTTGACCTTGAAACCTTCTTTGGACACAAAGTATCATAAATATACCTTTTTATTGTTATTGCAATAACATTGTCTGCAACAATACCCCCCACCCCGCAGGAAAACAATCAAAATACTAAACAATATAAAATGGGTGTGACCTTTCATATCCTGTGACAAACCGACAATTATTACTACTGGCTTTCTTGTCCTCTAACAAATGTCGGTTGACTTTCTTTTAAAACATTTTTCACCCAATAAATGTTTTGGGGTTTTGTGGTTGCCTAAGGAGAGAAAAAAAACGACACAAAAACAACAACAATAAAATAAATAACAATAAAATAACCAAAAATACCGCCTGGATAACCAAGCGTGAGACAGAAAACATCACAAGTTACACGCCCCAAAGAAGGCGAAGTTCATTAAATAATTGCAAACACATGTTGCCAACAGAACTTTCCTTACTTTTATGAATCGTTGGTTGGTTTTACATTTCTATAGATCTGTGTGTGTACATGTGAACACATATTCTGCGAATGTGTATATATGTGCATTGGCGAATTTTCGCATACTTACTTCAAAAATGAAAATAAATAAAACAGCAAAATAAATCCAATAAAATTTTGTTTTTTTTTGAAAACGTCATATTAGACCAAAAGAAACCGAAAACACAACTCACAGCTGGAATTTATGACTATTGACCAAACATTGGATTGTACCTTCATGGTGGACTTTATGTACATTTTGTTTTGTTGCGTTTTTAATAGGGTTATCAAAAATGGGATAAGAAGTCGCATCATTAAAGCATGGAAACAAATTACTTGGACTTGGAGAAATGTAAAATGTGCGCTAGTTTAGAATATTATCAAATTTTTACTGCCTAGGACTGTACAAAAATAATGACAGATGTGGTGGATGGATATGTCCTACAATCGATCCCAAATTTAAAATTGGCATTTTCGAAGGTGACAAAACATTATTATGAGAAGTAGTGAGAGGCATAACATGGAGTATGTATAAAAGCGATTCTACTACACGGTGGTGAAATCTGGTTGTGTCTAACAGCATCATGCATAGGTTACATGTCTATTAAAATTTAAGTTCCTTTTGGTATGTCCTTGGAAAAAAACTAAGATTAAAGCATTATTTTTATACTTTAACTTATTAATAATAGTTATGGGAAATTATAAATAAGCATTATTTTATTTTGTTTAATTTAAAAAACTTTTAATTCAAAACATAAATGAAGCTTCATTTTGATAATCTTTTATATAAAACGGAAACATGGAAACTCGTGACAAATTATAAAAACATTCAAATCATATATAATCCACTCGCTCGCTCACTGATTCTTATGGACATTGAGTTTATCTGTATTAGTGTGTAAATAACAGACACATATTCGTACATATGTATGTACGTGCATACATAGTAGACAAATGTAATTTCATGCATTTATTTAAGTAGTTTTGTAGGTGTGAGACTTGTGTGTTTTGTGTGTGTCGTTGGGTCTGGCAGTTAGCCGTTTGGTATTATGAATGTATGTATGTATGCAGCATCTAGTAAATATTTAACCGTACTTGGTTGTACATATTTGGCTGTTGGTAGTAATAATTTTGCGGACTTGTTTAATACCAACATTTGTGGTCGTTATTTACAGAAAATATAAATGCAGGGAAAGCATCCAAAACCAGAAAAAAAACACTGTGGTCACTATCGCAACTAAGTACAAAGGAAAATCCGTGAAGGGACTGCCATATTGAAATTTGTGTGTATGTGGAATGGATGGAATCTGTAAAATAAAATGAGAAGAACAAAATATAAAAAGCAAATATTTTAAACAACAAAATATAAACATTTAGCCATAAAATATGTGAATCTGTTCAAATCACAATGAGTATGTATGTATGTGAATGTGTGCTTATGTCATTACTTTATTTTTAGAAAATGTTATAGTTGTGTATTTTTGTATATTACTGATCTCATCCTCATTTGTCCTCTTTCATGACAAAATATGTTAAACAGTCAATAACGACGTTGAACGTTTATCCTGCTGTCATCGAATTATTCAATTAGATTAATTTCCAATGTTTTTGTTTCGTAAATATTGAATGAAGAATAAATTTCCGCTGTGTTAATTATTTAATGAATATTTATAGAGGAAATAAAAACAAGGTAAGATAATTACATAGTTATGATTATTGTTTTTACATTGCCGATCACTTGAATAGAAATCAGTATTGTAATAAGTTAAAATGACAATAAATCGGACATTGTTATCTTTGTATTGCCGACACCGCTTTTAATTTTAGTGCTTGTTTCTATTGATTCATTTGAAGAGCACCTAACTTGAGGGGTGTTAGAGTTACGAAATGCAAGGTTTACTCTCTAATATACTTATCATAACTTAATATAGACCAATGGTGAGCAAAACAGAATTTAAGAGAATATAAGAGAATTTAACATTCGTCGTTTTTAATGGTTTTTCTAAATTGATTTTTAATTGTAAAAACACAATTCTAATCTTAAATCGTGGATGAAATTATTTATTAAATAAAAATTACAAAAAGTACTTAAACGTCTGAGTTTTGTTGAATTAATAAAAGTAAGAGTATTTTACAGCAGCCACCAGTGGATGCCCGTGCACACCTATGATATAGACAGTCTTATTTTGTTATTTTTGAGTTCCTGGTGACCGTAGGGTTTCAACCGTCCTTTTATAATGAGTAGATGAGGACTGAATATCAGTCAGTATCATCTTACAAAGCCGAAATAGTTGTGCGCAAATGCTTTGAATAATCGACAAAAATATGTTAATATCAATTTATACTTCTTGGGTGTTTTTCAGAATTTTCCGAGAGGTAAATATCATATTTTGGATTCGCCGGGTTTTATTCGTACACAAAATATCCCATACGGTTTGAGCATTAGGGTTATGCTATTTTGACCTTTTTTTTAAAAAATGATTTCCTGTAGCGAGAATGCCTATTAATGCCAATAACAACGTTCACTCCGTTTAATTACACTATGCAACACTGCAAATGCAAACAACTTCTAGTATGCATTTTTTGAAAGTACATATTTAGACTACAAAAACCCTAGTAGGGTTTTGTCCTGTCGGATCCAGTTCGGTTTTTATGGCCCGGGCTAAATCTACACTTTTTAGCATTTATCAGGCCTTTATCTCTGAAACGAATAGGAATTTGGCCTTGCTGTCTTTAGCAATATTGTAGCCCTAAACTAGTAAAATTTATATTTTGAAAGTACCACATAGGAAGAACTCCATCTTGGGCATCAAAATCTATAAAATATAGAACATTTTACATAACTGCTGAAATTCTGGTCAGTATCGGCTAAACTATTGGGAGTTGAACCAAGTAACCTTTTGCACAAATCTTCCAAATAAACTTCTCAACAATTCTTTAGAACATCCTGAAACTCTAAAATGCTTACTTCATGTTGTTTCAGCGATATTTTGCATCATATCTTTACAACACGTATTTGAAACACAGTTCACAACAACAGTTTATTTTCGCATTTCGGACTTCACTACATTATTGACATTTTTATTAAATCTTCGTTTAAAAATGTACTGAAAACAACGGCATAGAGGCATTCTACAACAATAACATCTTCTGAAGAGTTGTGTATTACATTCCAGGAAATATTTTTCAAAAAGAAAATATTCAGAAAAAATAAACGGCTTTGGATATACGGTGCGAAATGTTTAAAAATTGTGGAATATTTGCATATAATTTGAAATTTGAGGCAATAAATGTAGTTTTTCGAGTTCATTTTTTCTCCAATTACTTTATTCTTGTCCTTATCTACATTTTTGCTTCAGAGGTCAGAAGAAGATTCGCACTGGTTTCAGAGATATGGCCCCTAATTTCTTTAAAAACTCAATATTTAGCCATGTTTAGATGAGGCCATAAAATCCGAGCTGGATCTGACACAACAAAACCCAACTAGGGTTTCTTGTCGTTTGGGTCTGTACTTTCAAAAAATCGTCAGTTCGAATTGTTTGCACAAGATCACATTAAAAATGTTGCACAGTGTTATTAAAAAGGTCACGAACAAACCACTTTGAAAAAAAAACTTGAAAAAATTCTACGAAATGAAAAAAAAAATTGTTTTCTAAAAATTATTTTCTATTGCACTAATGAATGACCTTTTGCCTATTAATAATTAGAATAACATTTACTTACTTACTTAGGTGGCCCATTACAGATCGCAATCGCTGCATCTCGATACGTTTAACTATATTGATGTCATTGTAAAGCAGATACAGCTCGTGGTTCATACGACGTCGATATTCACCGTCAACGCAGATTGGTCCGTAGATCTTTCGAAGAATTTTTCTCTCAAACACGCCAAGCACTGCCTTATCTGCTTCTGCAAGTACCCAGGCTTCGGCACCATACATCAGCACGGGTAGTATCAGTATTTTGTAAAGCGTTATTTTTGTTTGACGAGTTGTGGCTTTGTTTTTGAAGTGCTTACTTAAGCCAAAGTAGCATCTGTTGGAGAATACAATTCTTCTTTTTATTTCACAAGGTAGACGAAGTCTTTTGCTACCTCAAAATTATAGGAACCAACTTTAACAGTTGGTCCGATCTCAATGGACGCATTGCGCGTCGACACCATCAACTTGGTATTCTCACCGTAGACCGCCAGACCCACTTTAGCAGATTCTCCTTCGACCTTCATAAAGGTATCAGTTACTTCTTTAACTGATCGTCCCATGATGTCTATATCATCAGCATAAGAAAGTAACATGTGACCATTGGAGTAGATTGTGCCACTTCTTTTGACGTTTGCCTCTCGTATAACCTTTTCTAGCAGGATGTTGAAAATATCACACGAAAGGCTGTCTCCTTGCCTGAAACCTCTTTTGGTACAAAACTCTTCGGAGAGGTTCTTTCCTATTTTAACTGAAGATCTTAGCTGTGTTCCTTTACTTACCTGAGGTTACCATTTTTACCATTTGTTACCATTTTTAACCTGCAAAGCGTTCCTTAACCCCGAAAAGTGGCAAAACTGGAAGCAATTTTTAAAAGAGTGAGAGAGGAGAGAGAGCGAAAATGGCTTTCTCTTCTACCACAGGCTACCAGCAAAATTTCTGCAGGTAAAAAATGGCAGAACTGATTTTACGACTTTTGTTTGACGATTATTTCTCAATGAAGAAGAAAATGGACGAAAAACAGAAGAAAAAGTCGAACGCTGACAAAACTAAATTAAAAACTGTGAAATAAAAGACGAAAATTGATTTTTTATGTTTCGTTTTGACATTGCTGCCAGATCTACCATTTTTCCGTTCTTTTACTTCTCTGGTAAAAATGTTCATGAGAGAGCAATTTCGAGCAATTTTGACACTTTTCTCTTTTACCCCTCTTACCATTAAAAAAGTAAAGGAACAAAGCTCTTGTGTCAGTTAGAGTTATTTTGCAAAGCCGAATGAGCTTTGCGGCGATACCAAATTCAGGCATGGCTTGGAATACCTTTGAACGTACCGGGCTGTCGAAGGCTGCTTTATAATCGACAAAAAGGTGGTAGTTGTCGATCTGCATCTCTTGGGTCTTCTCCAGGATTTGCCGCAGGGTAAATATCTGGTCAATGGTGGACTTGCGAGGTGTAAAGCCGCATTGGTATGGTCTAATTATTTCGTTGACCATGGGCTTTAGTCGTTCGCACAATATCCCTGACACTATCTTGTAAGTGATAGGGAGAAGACTTATGCCCCTATAGTTGGAGCATAAAGTCTTATCTCCTTTCTTATGGACGGGACACTGGATGCTTAGGTTCCAATCGTAGGGTACGCGTTCTTCCTACCAGATGGAACTAACTAGCTGATGCATATACCTTATCAGCGTGTCGCCTCTGGTTTTAAACAGCTCGGCTGGTAGGCCATCAACTCTTGCTGCATTATTATTTTTCAGCCGGTTTATTGCTGTCTTTACCTCCGCTTGGTCGTGTGGATTACATTCAATACCATCTTCTGAGATTGGATCTGTGGTATCTTCTTCGGCTTCGCTACTATTGGATACCAACAGTTTGGAAAAATTCTCTTTCCATATCCGTAGCACACTATCTGTATTAGTTACCAGATTACCTTGCTGGTCTCTACAGGAGGATGTGCCAGTTCCAAAGCCATCAGTTTGATCTTTCGTTCTTTGGTAGAATTTTCGGACTTCATTCTTTCAAGTCCATACTTCCTGAGAAAATAGTCTGAAAGTTGCAACAAACCTTATGACACAGAAAGGTGTAAAAAAATCCCTATGGCACCATATGTAGTGGCTGGAGAACACGACAACTCTCAAACTTTTTGTCCAACTTGACAAGATGGACAATACCGGTCCACCACATTAAAAAATGACACTAAAATGGTATGCATGATGTCTCTTGAACGGGGCAACCAATTTAGTCCAAACTTTGGATCTCCTAATAGTTTGTCCGAATTTAGTTTAACTTCTAAAATGGGTCCTCTCCTTCGTGGCTGCCAATAATTTGGAAAAATGTACCTTTGCTGCAACAAACTTGTGCTTCGAGTCTATATTTGCTCCTCGGAACGATCGTACATCCAACAACCTCAATGAATGTCTTCCATCTATCACGACGTGATCAATTGAATTTCTTGTTTTTTGGTCTGGAGAGAGCCAGGTGCTCTTACGATTCACTGTGGAAACTGAATTTCCCGACTGTTGGACCAACGAAATTTTACTTTCTAATTTTAGTGTTAAAATCGCCTAAAATAATATTAATTTCATGAGCAGGACAGCGGCCATATATGTTTTTTCTAAGTGCTCTTAAAATATATGTTTGTTCTGTTTCTCCTTGTTTTCAGTGGGAGCATGAGTGCAAATAAAGCTGATGTTGAAAAATTTGGGTTTTATCCGAATTGTAGCAAGTCTTTCATTGACTGGGGTAAAGCTGGAGACCAGATGTTTTAACCTACGACGAACTACAAGTGCGCAACCAAACCCGTGCTTGGCATTTCCTTTCCGGTATAACAGTAATATCGGCCTTGTACTTTGCAGGTACGTCTTCCAGTGCGTAGACAGCATCTTCTCCACAAGGAGTCTGAACATTCGAGGTGCAGATTCACAGATCATGGTTCTTAAAACGAAAAATATATGTTAGAAATATATTTGGATCCAAACAAATATTTGTTTGGGACTTGTTGCAAACAAATATATGTTTGGATCCAAACATAATTGGTTTGGGTTCAAACAAATATATGTTTGCAATATTTTGTAACGTATCTCAATTTTATTTGTTTGGGTACCAACATATTTTTTATGTTAAAACATATTTTTTATGGGTGCACAGTGTGGCCAAATTCAATATTTTGTGCCAAAAATGCCAACAATTTTTTTTTTAAATTTACAAAAATTTTACATGGAGGGATGGAAAATATTCTAGCTATGAGAGAAAATTAAAAATTTCGTTGGTTGTACCGCTATTTTTGATGTAACGGTACCTATAACATGGACTTTTTTACGGCAAACGAATACTCAAAAACACAGTGAAATTTGTCGATTTTGTGTGGACCATATTGTCGCGAGTTATTGAAAAAATTTAATGGTTCTTTTTGCTAAACTATAGTACGAAATCTGACGTATTAAAATATGTTTAAAAGTAATTGCATTTGTGTAACACTTCTGTAGAAAACCCGGATTTGTTTTGGAACCTTTTCTACGTGTATATCTTATATTGGTCTTTTTAAATGGGATATAACTAAAAAGCCCCGCGGTTATCCGCAGTTCTAATAGTACAAAAATTTAGAGGAGCTGTTGAGCTATCAATTTCTCAATAAATTAGCTGCGACCCCGTGCGACGCCGGGATATAGACCCCCTATAACTGTACCTCCCGATTTTATATATTTTCAGGATTTTACCTACAACAATTATCCGATTTAGTTAAAAATTGAAATATAAGGTTATTTACGAGTACACTATCTCCCTACCAAAAATTGTCAAAGTGGGTCCATTTTTTAATATAGACCCCATACAACGGTACCGCCCATTTGAAGAGTTTTTGGTGTTTCTGGCCACATTTGCCAACCAAATTGGCTGAAATTTTATATTTTGGGTTCTCTGCAAGTGAGAATCATTTATTATAAAAGCTGTCAGTGTATGTCCACGTTTTAATATAGTCCCCATATAACGATACTGCCCCATATTAAATCAATAGATTCGGTAAAGTTTGATTAATACGCACAAGAAACGTGCAAGGTTTATTTAGAAAATTATAGTTGGTATAATATGCCGCCCAGAGTACATAAGGTGTTATTTCATGGAAAATCTATAATAGAATCACGTATACTTCCTATTGGGCAACTATCGGAGGAGGTACAAGAGTCACGTCACAAGGATACAAGGAAATACCGCCACAACTTCACACGCAAGATTTCTAGAATGGCCACAAACGAGGACTTGGTACATCGACTTTTAATATCATCTGATCCATTTATTTGTAGTTTAAGAAAGAATTCAAAAACTAAAAAACATTACTTAAACAGTGAAATATTACCGTTTTTACGTTAATTAAATAGTCTTACATGAGTTTATTTGTAGTATTTTTGTATTTTTTATTTTTGTTACAGTATAATTTTTACTTGAACTATTTTAAGTTGTTTTTATTAGAGAAAATCCTGTTTTATGTTTTTATTTCTTTAAATCTTTATTTTAAATAACACTTAAAAATTATAAATTCTGATCTAAATACATATATATTACACAAACTTAAAAATTATGAAAAAAAAATTTTATTCAATAAAATTCTGTAGAAGGCGTTGACCGAATATCACGTAACTACATGGAATATAAGTCCACTGTCTGATAAACATCTCCTCCAAATTTCATAACTCTATCTTTTACCGCGCCGAAGCGATGACGAAATATCTATGCTACCAAATATGTATGCGGCCAAACGCTAGTGTTTCGCTCTGTGTTGTTGTTGTTGTTGCGATTTATTCTTCATCAACCATTTTTTTGTATCTCTGCCAAAGCGAAGAGAAAAAATAAAGTAAAAATGTATCAGTCGGCTTGGCCGACAGAGATATGCGCTCAGCCTCGGTCCTAAAGAAAAGAAGTAACACACAGTACTTCTGACGTCTATATAATACGATGTACTATGTTTGGACCAAATCGGTTTCTTCCTTGGAGGTTATCTTACGTACTACCCAGTTTAGTTGTTACAACAAAAACCAAAGGGAAGTCCAAATTTTGGAACGATTCGATTGATCCGTTCGAGAGTTATCGTGCACTCCAGCCACTACACTTGGTGCCATAGGGGTATTTTAAACCTTTCGGACTATTTTCTCAGGAACTCTTCCGAAATTTTGTGTGGGAGGTACCCGAAGGAGTGAACCGAGTGAGTCCATATTGGAACCTCACCTAAGTCTGGTAGAAATTTCACGACGTGCAAAGTATGGACCAAACCGGTCACTCCCCTCAAGAGTTATAGTGCGCACAAATTTTCCGAACACTTTCGAACTTTTGTGGTGAAGGTACCGGAGGGAGTGGACCGATATAACCCATCTTCGAACTTAAACCATGCTTGGACAAAATATTACGAAGGCCAAATTTTGGACCGAATCTGCAAATCCGTCCATACTAACGATAAGTGTACAACGATGTTTCTATATATTTGATTTCTTTTTTTAAAAGTGTGACACTACATTATTATTTACTTTTTTATAAATTAATCTATTTTGTTTTTCTTTCATTAAAGTCTGTTATGTACTTCTTGTGAGCTGTGGAATTTTGTGTATATAGCTACGCGTCTGTTGTTGCTTTAGCATTTGGTATTTCTATGCATTTCAATAAATGAAAAAAAAAACAACATTTACAAATGTGTATGCATGTGTCTGTTTTTGTGGCTTTTGGGTTTGTATTTATTTTACATCCAAACAAATATTTGTTTGCACCCAAACAAATATATTTGTTTGCACCCAAACAAATATTTTTTTGCACCCAAACAACAGGACCCAAAAATATGTTATGTTTGGGACTGGTTGCAAACAAATATATGTTTGCTGCAAAATATGTTTGGAACATATGTTAGAGATGCCTTTTTTCGTCTGTACCTTTAACAAGTGTTAAAGGCATTTCCCCAGGTGACAACCCGGTCAGTATCCACTTGCGATTATAAGCTTTTGGCTTTGCCATTTTAAATCCGGTCTGAACCGTTCATTGGTATCTTTCATCATCTACATCACCCACATTGCACTTATAGCTTGGGAAATAATATTAAAAATCAGGGGGCTGATTCCTCTGATAGCACAAAACAAATATTTTTATACCCTCAGCCTTTAGGCTAAAGAGGGTATTTACACTTTGATACGACCAAAAATGTGCCTCATCGAAATAATGGTTTTAGACCCAAAGTATGTTTGTACGATATCCGTTTCAGACAATTTTGAATAGATCTAGCAATGTCCGTCCGTCTGTCTGTCTGTCGGTCTGGCTGGCTGTCATCAATCGTTTCGGTTCAAATTTTGGGTATCGAAATATTTTGTCCAGATTCGATTTAAGTTCGAAGATGGTCCATATAGGTCCACTCCTTCAGGTACCTCCCCCACAAATGTTCAAAAATTGTCGCAAAACTTGTGCGCACGATAACTCTCGAAGGGAGTAACCGACTTGGTCCATACTTTGCACATAGTGAACTTTCTACCAAACTTAGATGAGGTTCCAATATGGACTCCATCGGTCCACGCCTTCGGGTACATCCCACACAAAATTTTGGAAAAGTTCAGTTTAGGACCTGCTCTCGAATCGCTTTGATTTTTGTTTACGCATGTTGTATTCGCTGTCCTCTATACGACGCTGTAAATTTTATTAGGGGCAAGTCCATACTTCCTGAGAAAAAAGCCTGAAAGTTACAAAAAACCCTATGACACCGTGTGTAGTGGTTGGAGCGCAAGATAACTCTCGAACGGATCTGCCGATTCGGTCCAAAATGTGGCTTTCGTAATATTTTGTCCAAACTTAGTTCAAGTTTAAAGATGGACTATATCGGTCCACTCCTTCCGGTACCTCCCCCACAAAAGGTCGAAAATGTTCGGAAAATTTGAGCGTACGATAACTCTTGAAGGAAGTAACCGATTTAGTCCATACTTTGCTCATTATAAAAGTTCTACCAGACTTAGATGAGGTTCCAATATGGACTCAATCGGTAAACTCCTTCGTGTAACTCCCACACAAAATTTCGTAAAAGTTCAGTTTAGGACCTGCTCTCAAATCGCCTTGGTTTTTGTTGTAACAGCTTGTATTCACTGTCCCCTATACGAAGGTACAAGTTTCCTCGGGGGCATGTCCATACTTCCTGAAAAAATAGCCTGAAAGTTGAAAAACAAACCCTATGACACCATGTTTATAGGTGGAAGCGCAAGATAATTCTCGAACGGAAATGCCGATTCCGGCCAAAATTTGGCCTTCGTAATATTGTTTCCAAACTTAGTTTAAGTTCGTAGATAAGCCATATCGGTCCACTCCACAGTGGATCCACCCATTGGCCAAAAATAAAAAAATTAATGTCAAAATTTTGGTCGAACATCTGGCAACTCTGACATGGACCTTTTTAAAAATATATTAGTTTTTGTTTCATTCGAGCACGATCTTTTTAAGAATAGCTTCAAAAGTCGGAACATTTGACTAATATTTTATGTTGTGAATACAACCTTTATTTTAAGTGCAATTAAATATATTGAAAATATCGCGAAACTAATAGGTACAACAAAATATTATAGTGGGTTTTGAAGGAGGAGGTAATAGATAGTTTTCATTACAAAATAGTGTTTTAGCGTGTTGCGGAATTCTAGTTAGCTGCATATTTTCTTAGTGTATTTTGTAATGCCAATTCGATCATATACTGAAATTTGACCTAAGGTTTTAGTCATGATGCCCACCAGTGCCCACCTCGGGAATAATTTTCCAAAGTAGGTCATAGGTTTAAGATTATTCAGTATTAAAATCAGCTGCCATCTAGTGCCAGACTATAAATGGTGGGTCGCAGACTAAGGCTCCCCTAGAATATTGTTTTTATGGATATATTAGAGTATAACTCTGTTATCTGACCGCGTAGATTAACATAATTGGCATCAATGGAAAGGTCAAGAATTCTTCTTCCATATATGACGAACGTAGACGGTATGTGTCTTCGAGGAAAAACGCTATAAGATCTATATTAAACTTTTTACCAATTTTCAGACAAAAAATTTGGTTTTTTTAATCCGCTAAATTGGTTGGATTTTGTGCTGTTTTGAAGATTGTTTTGTTTCCCCAAGCCTAATTTGCATCACAAGATAATCGCGACCTTTGTTCATGTCATTTTGTATTAACAGCCTAAAACAGTTCTTACCGTATACCCCATCCCGAGGGGAAAGGGGGGTGAATGTTACGCTCGTGGTTTTTTAAAACACTCTTCGCAGCAGCACAAATCTGTAACCGGCGCATTGGCTTGATTTGTACACTCTAAATATTTTTGGCCACTTTCTCCATACAAGTGGATCCACTGTGCACTCCTTCTGGTACTTACTCCACAAAAGTTCAGAAATATTGGGAAAAATTGTGCGCACGATAACTCTTAATGGGAGTGACCGATTTGGTCCATACTTTACAGAATCTCATGATATCTACCAGATATAGATTAGGTTCGAGTATGGACTATATTTGTCCACTCCATCCCGTACCTCCCACACAAAATTTTGGATAAGTTCACTTTAAGACCTGCTATTGAATCACTTTGATTTTTGTTGAAGCAACTTACATTCGCTACCTCAATTACGATGGTAAAAGTTGTTTCAGGGACAAGTCCATACTTCTTGAAAAACAGCCCGAAAGGTGTAAAAACCCCCTATGGCACGTCCATGGTCTATGTCGGTCCATTCCTTTAAGTGCCTTTTCCGCAAAATTATTGAACTTTAATCCTAATCAACATTTTTGTCGGTTCATACGACCAACATTTTGAAACCCCCAATTTGCACAGGCTAAGGGTATATCTCTGTCGGCAAAGCCGACTGATACTTTTTTACTTGTTTAAAATCAACGTGTTATCCCGCATAATACTCTTAAAAATTTCAACAGTTTAAATTTTTTAAGTTCCTCCCTTATAGCTCAAAACCTATGTTCACAAAGTACACTCTTTCAGCTTCTATAATCCTTCAAAATTGCAAACAAAATTAAGTTTCCAAAATTTTATCATTAATAAAGTAACGTTCGCAATTATTATCTACAGCAAAAAATCAATTAAATATCCAATTTATAGAAACATTCCAATTAATTATCTTTTCTTTTATTTGTTTTAATAATAATTTCACAATTATTTTCTTAGCGAAAAATGCCGATTTTCGTGATTGGTTGGCTGACTGGTTGGTTGAGTGGTGGCGTGTGCATAGAATCTAACCCAAATAGCAAGTCATTCAGAAAATGTTTATCGATCCTTTCTTCTAATTGAAATATCGAACAAGACTAACTAAAGAAAATTGAATTTGCTCGAAGCAAACAAAAGAGAAGGAGGGCTATGGTAACATATAAGAAATTACCTCAAAAGTATTTCCCAATAACGACATATTCACTATATCTGTGCTGCATAACATAAAACTGGAAATTCCGTTTAGAACAATGCACGTCAAATGGAAAACGAAAGAAGATAAGCAGTAGATAGTGTAGTGTAGTAATGACCTCTTAAATATGCCGTCAGCAAGGGATATGAAAAGAAGTGGAAAAGTAAAAAAGCATATCGTAACGGCTAGAAGAGGGGAAAGGATAGTAGTTGCATTTCAAAGTGTCATTCGTAACAGCCACTAGCAGGAGGCCAGCCAGCCAGCAAACGAACCAACCGCTTGGACATGGAAGTGGCGATGGTTGTCGCATCGATGGCAATGTCCATAGTCTTAACATAAATTGATGTTCATGGCTTTGCTTTGCTTGTATTCAGTCGATGTGGTATTTTTTCCAAGTATTTCCGTTCAAATAAGGATAAGAGGCCAGCCAACCAACCACACAACAACAACAAACACTGATTCACACTCGAACACACACCCACAGATGGAAAACATGCACATTTAATATTTTCCATTGATACGCTTTTACACGTTCATCGAGAGACAAGGGCGCGAACATTGTACGCTATGTGTGTAGCTGATAGTGGGTGAAGAACGAACAATAGCCGAAGTGATGGGTGGGTGTGTGACGTTATGTTTTAGAAACATTAAAAACAAGAGATGACCATTTGGCGGATGGCTGAATGAAAATTCATTGTCCTTCTCTCTACTAAGCATCGTATCGTATGCTATCGTATCGTATATTGATAATGGTTCAATTATTTTTCCAACCTATTAAATAGCAAATAGAAAATGAGCAGAAAAGCTCAAACACATACACACACACACACACCGCCAAACTGTTAATATAAAAGAACAGAACAGCTGAACATTATGGTAGAAATTCTATCCTCTTAAATAAAATACCCTGGAAGGCGACCAAGGTAATAATGATGGAATCTGAGGAGAAGTGCATTTATTTTTTTTTCGTTTTGATTTTTTCTGCAAATTTGTTAAGGACTTGTGATAATCTGTTATGTGACATTAACCATACACGGAGGAGACATACATTCATGGCATTTGATAAGAAAAGCAAATATTCCATACATGATTGAACAAGAACAAATTGAATGGGATACGGTTAATTTGAAGGATATGCGGACGTTCTATTATGGTCTAAGAAAATCATTATTTATACATATTATATTAAATTTAATTTTGCAGTTTTTAGGGGGCAATCTTGGGATTTTTTAAACTATTTTCAGTAACATAAATGACTTACGCGAATTTTTAAAAGATATTAGTCTATGGACAGATCCAATACCTGCTACACGACCAAAAATTATGCATTTGAGGGATTTTCAGAATATTGTGGTCCTTTTTGGAACGATAAAAATATGAATTTTAGATTAAAGCTCAAAAATATTGGAGGAATGGACCAAAAAAGTCAATTTTGGCAGTGATCTTATTATATCCTCCAACATAAATTGGGGGAGGGGGGGCAATAGAAAACCGTTGACCACGCCCTTTTTCTTGATGTGCTGCAATCAAATTAAGTTATTCGGTCCCCAGTCAAGGCTGTACGGCACACGTTTTGTCCAGTCAAACAGGCGCTGTTTGTGTGAGAGCTTGCATTGTCAAGGCAAACAAATTGTAGTGTAACACTCAGAATTGACCGTCCTACATTTCTCAAGCCGTATAGTCGGTCAGCTTTGCCGATGAAACAGGCGACCATTTGCTTCGAAGGTCCTCTACCATGAACAACTTTCGTTGTATTTGGCTGGCTTTCGAAGACCCAAACGGTCTATTCCTGTTTTGTTTCGGGCTCCTTAGCATAGATCCAAGATTCGTCGTCTGCGACGATCTTATAAACGTCGTTTGAAGCTCCGCGATTGTTTTTGTTCACAATTTCTTTACACAAATCCACAAGAGCGTTTTTTGAGCGATCGACCCATTTTGCTGGATATAGCGATAAAAATGCATTTTTGCGGCCATGTTTTCATGTAATATCAAACGTTAGTTGGTAGAAGAAATGTCCAAGGATGCCTCTATCTCACAGTATATAACATGGCGATCTTGCATTATCCGTTTACACACGGCTTAATTTTTTTCTGACACAACGGCCGATTTTGGGCGACTCTCATGACCTTCGTTTTTTATGATTGAATTCATTAAACCAGTTTTTCATAGTGTTATATGATGGCCCTTTATCGGCATACAAAGACTTAATTTGATTTGCCGTGATTATCCATGTCGAATATTGTGAAAAATTAAACTATGAAAATGTTCACAAGCAAATTCCATTTGTTTTGCAAAGTGATTTTTTCAAGTCTCTGTAAACAACATAACACATGGTCGTATGTCAAACTGTCCTGAGTACGCTTAGGGGTAGTTTACACTATATGTAAATGTCATATGACACGAAATAAAAACATTCCATATCTACCCAAGTTGAATTTATTGTTTTGTTGTTTTATTTAGGAATTCATTTTAAACATCTTAAAAGCTTGTAAATTTTTCGATTTTAAAAATGGTTTACTGAATAAAGTTTTTTTTTTGTGCCAGTTATAAGTTTGGCCATTTAAGATCTCAACTTCAAATTCTAACTTTAATATTTGGTAGATTATTTTGCTCGGATGCCAATAAAAATAATTCCCGAGCTGTAGTTATACCCTAAGCCTTTAGGCTAAGGAGGGTATATACACTTTGATACGATGAAAATGTGCCTCATCGAAATAATGGTTTTAGACCCCAAGTATGATTGGACCAAATGTGTTTCAGACAATTTGGAGTCGATCTAGCCATGTCCGTCCGTCTGTCTGTCTGTCCTGCTGGCTGGAGCGCACGATAACTCTCGAACCGATGAACCGATTCGGTTCAAAGTTTGGCTTTCGTAATATTTTGCCCAAACTTAGTTTAAGTTTGAAGATTGGCTATATCGGTCCACTCCTTCCGGTACCTCCCCCTCAAAAGTTCGAAAAAGTTCGGAAAATTTGTGCGCACGATAACTCTTTAAGGGGGTAACCGATTTGGTTCATACTTTGCTCATCGTCAAATATTTACCAGACTTAGATAAGGTTCCAATATGGACTCAAAAGGTCCACTCCTTCGGGTACCTCCCACACAAAATTACGGATAAGTTCAGTTTAGGACCTGCTCTCGAATCGCATTGGTTTTTGTTTTAGCAACTTGTATTCACTGCCCCCCCATACGACGGTACAAGTTTCAGCAGGGGCAAGTCCAAACTTCCTGAGAAAATAGCTTGAAAGTTTCACAAAACCCCTATGACACCGTGTGGGGTGGTTGAAGCGCAAGATAACTCTCCAACGGATCTGCTGATTGGGTCCAAATTTTGGCCTAAGTAATATTTTGTCCAAACATAGTTTAAGTTCGAAGATAAGCCATATCGGTCCACTCCTTCAGGTACCTCCCCCACAAAATTTCAAAAATGTTCGGAAAAATTATTCGTACGGTAACTTTTGAAGGGAGTGGCCGAATTGGTCCATACTTAACACATCTTAATATATCTACGAGATATAGATCAGGTCCAAATATGGACTATATTTGTCCACTTCATCCAGTACCTCCCAAACAAAATTTCGGATAAGTTCACTTTAAGACCTGCTATCGAATCACTTTTATTTTTGTTGAAGCAACTTGCATTCGCTGCCTCAATTATGATGGTAAAAGTTTTTTCAGGGGCAAAACTACACTTCCTAAGCAGACAGCCCAAGGGGAGTAAAACCGCCCTATGGCAACGTATGTAGTGGCTGGAGATCGACTTCCATAATGGTCAATGTCGATCCATTCTTTTAAGTAATTCCCCCGGAAAACTTCTGCTCTTTAATCTAATCAACATATTTGTCGGTTCATGCGTTCAAAATTTTTAAAACCCTCTAAATACCTACGTTTTATGGGAAAAAATTGTTTCAATATACACAGGCTGAGGGTATATCTCTGTCGGCCAAGCCGACTGATACTTGTTTTACTTGTTTTTTTTGATCATCAAATTAGTTAGTTTATTGTCCGGCTGGTAAAATAACAGCTAAATCATTTTCAAAATTTAAATATGACGAAGTTTTTATGATGTTTAAAATAAATTCCCAAATAAAACTACAAAACAAATGTTATAAATGTATTTTCTTTATTTTTTCGTAAAATAACTAATGTTTCACACTAGTAAAAGGAAAAATTTTATTCACAAAATAAAAAAAAGAAAAAATAATTTTAAAAAATTGAGTTTAAGTGTTTTTAAGCGTTTTATTTGAGAGATTCCATCATTTTTTCATAAATTTTTTTTGACCACTGAGAATAAAAACTTTAAAATGCCTGAAATCATGTGGTACCGTTATATAAAGGCTATACCAAAACCTGGACCTATGTCAACAATTTTTAGTGGAGAAGTTTCTGTACCATTGGGGTCTTCAAATGCCAAGTTACAGCCAATTCTGCCCAAAAATGAAGATAAAATTCTTAAAACACTTGAAATCGGATCGTACCGCTATATGGGGGCTATACCAAAACCTGGACCTATGTCCACAATTTTTGGTGGGGAAGTTTCAGTACCATTGCGAAACCCAAGTGCCAAATTATAGCCTATTCGGGTTAAAAATGAAGATAAAATCCTAAAAACACTTGAAGTCGGGTGGTACCGTTATATTGGGGTTATACCAAACCTGTATCTATGTCCATCATTTTTAGTGAGGAAGTTTCTGTACCAATGGGGGGTCCCATTGCCAAGTAGGACCACGACCAAATAGGACTTACAATTTCTTAAAATTATCTTAATTTAATACAAAAAAATTTCAAGAAAATCGAAGAGTACAATATTTGTTAAAAATTGATAAAATTGATAAAAACAAGTCTTAAATCGTGAAAATTGCATCCAAGACCACTGTGCCTAATTGTTTTATAGGTAGCTGATAGAACAAGAAAACATTTTTCTATTTGGACCAATATTAAAAAAGTTATGAGTATTTCTTTGCACATAGTTTTTACAGAATTCTACGTTTTCAAGGCGCGATATCTCTGAAACCGTTAGTCAAAATATCTGACCAACATCAACACACCAAAAAATAATGAAATCAAAAACCTCATTTCCGATTTCACTCAGAAATCCCCATATATTCTTGATCAGAATAAAATCGTAAGTCCATGAAATCAAGATACAACTCGAAATTTTTAAAATATAGCTTTACAATTTGGTATATATAATATTATTGTTCCACAAACATCCCATACGGGACAAGGGAGACTTCTCTCATATCAATGAGTGCACCCCGATTCATATTAGCTCAATGATATGGGACCTACTGTTTATCGCCGAGTCCGAACGGCGTGTCTTAAGACACCACTTTGTAGAGAAGTTTTACAAGGCTGAAATACTCAGGAAATGTCGCCAACATTACTGAGGGGTATTTTTGGTATATATGTATGTATATTTCTATTACTCGTACGATGTTTGTTATTGAAAATTGGGTACCTAAGGGTGTTGGGTAATATCGTTGGTTGAGCGGATCGATCTTTTTCATTCCGTTCACGAAAAAGATCCGGGTCGTTCACTTCGTTCTTTCGCTCTTTTTCGTCCAATAAAACATTTCATTCTATCATTATCTTGTGAATATCGTTCGTTCTGTACATCAATAGTCGTTGTGTCAGTCTTAAAGATAGACAAAAATGTTTCTTATATCCTATTTCCATTCAATATAGGAAAAATAATTTTTATTTGAAAATATGTAATTTCCATATATTTTAATTTATAATTATTTAATAAATAATTTATACACTCGAAACGAAATGTTTTTTCATCATAAGGGGGAGATAGAGAGAAAGTTAACACTCGTTCAACTTAATAAACTGGAAAAAGAAGAGCTATAAGAACGAGAAAAGCGAAAATAACTAAAGGAGCCAACTGAATGGCATGAGCTGAATAAAACATAATCAAAGCAAACGACGTAAAAGAATGTGCTGAATATGGCTCGTTCGTTCTTTTGCAAAAGTTCGTTCATGCACGACACAACTCTGCAAACCTTTGCATTTGCGTTGTCTGCTCCTTATTTGTGTGCAAAGCTAATGGTGGTGGTTTTGTCTCGTAAGCAGAAATGTCTTTGGCATCAGTGATCTAAACGAACGATATAAACGAATGAGCTGGATACGGATCCGTTCGTTCTTTTCACGGAGTCGTTCCTTTGATCCGATTCGTTCATAAACGACACAACTCTAGTACATACCATTTGCGGTATTTTGAAGGTTGTTGCCTCAATATCCCACCGATTTTCGGTACTTTGATAGTTTTAACCTCATTTTCCGACCGGAATGGGTGAAACTTAGCATTTTGTCTTCCTGTGAGTATAAAACATTCCACCTGAAAATTTGTGGAATACGTTCACGCATCTCCCCATTTCGGGTATTTTGTAGTTTGTGGCCTCAATATTCCACTGAAGTGACTAAAGTTAGGTATTTATTCGTCGTTAGGGGTACAAAACTTTTTATCTGAAATTTGTGGTTACAGCTCCACGTCTTCGTCGTTACAAGTCCACGTATGAAAATGTTGGCACGGCCGAACTTAACGTAATTTTAATTGTTTTGTCGTTCCTTCCGATAGATATCGCGCCCAACGGTCATTTCAGTTAGTCATCGCATAATTTTGAGCTTTTGGACCAATATGTGACTTCGATTGAGACACCCCCAAAACATGATGTTTGAACGATTTTACAGCATGTTCTGGCGAAGAAAATCCTTGAACACGACTTTGATTTGATATGCAGGATTCCAATGGAATCATTTGGTGCCAAGTCGGGCTGTACGTCGGTTTAAATCGATGAGTGAGAGCTCGCATTGTCTGGTGCACGATGATTCGTCTTCTCTTTTTCGTTTTTTGGATTTTTTGAAAAAAAACTTCAAGGAAACAATTTGCAGTGCACCCTTCAGAATTTACTGTCCTACACTGCTCAAGCCGTATAGCCACCACATGGTCAGTTTTGCCGAAGAAACAGGCGACAATTTGCTTTGAAGTGGTTATTCGATGAACAACTTTCATTTGGTTTGGGTCGATTTCGAAGACCCACACGGTCGATTGCTGTTTTGTTTCGGATTCATACCCTTATATCCAAGATTCGTCGTCTGTGACGATCATATAAACGTATTTGTCAGGCAAGCTGTTGAAGACAGGTGGCGACATGCTGATAAGGTGTATGCAGCAAATTGTTAGCACAATGTGGCAGGTGAAACGGGTATCCAATGATTGCAACTTGAGCATCCTATATCCCTTCCACAGAAAAGCGATAAGGATGTGTTTTAAAATTAAAGGGACACAAGTCTGCTTCATATTGCCTGCAAGATGATATTCTCAATTTCGCACGAATGACTGCAAATTCATCAAAAGTTAAAGGAAATGACACAATATATCCAAATGGTCACATGAACTACTTACTTAGCTGGTTCATTACAGAGCATTTGTTCCATAAGCCGAACTAAAAAAAGATATCTTTTTAGCGGTTTTTAGTTTAGTTAATCATAGCTCATTCTTATGATATGGCCTAGCCAACGCAGTCGTTGCATCTCGATACTTTTATCTTTAATGATGTCGTTGTATAGCCGATACAGCTCGTGGTTCATACGAAGTCTATATTCACCGCCAACCGATTGGTCCTTACATCTTTCGAAGAATTTTTTATCCTTGTCTACGTGCGCATGTGCCCAGGCTTCGGAAGCATACATCAGCACGGATAAACTGCTTACTTAACCCTCCGATGAGTGACAAGCTCCCTAGGGACCTTTTTGCCTTTTTAAACTGAAATTACTCCTACTTCGGCCACTACAAAAATTCTTCTTATTTCACAACTGATGTTGTTTGTTGCGTTTACTGCGGTGCTGAGGTAGACGTATTCTTTTACTACCTCAAAATTATGAGAACCGAGCTATATCTCTCTCGTGCGCTACGCGTTGCTACTGATTGTAAAGTAGCCCTATATGTGGCATGTTTTTCTTCGGTAGCAGCACGACACTCCTGGTCATACCATAGATACCTGGAGGTCTCTGGAGGTCTCCGGTATCCAAGTATAGATTTTGCGGCTGTTTGGGCAATACTTTGCCATTGTGCTGATATATTATCGGGACGAGAAGTTCTTTAAATAAGCAATTGGGTCAGTTGAGTGGAATATGCTGTGGCTATCTGTAGTGATTGCAGCTTGTAGATGTCCAACTTCCGTGTTGTGTATGTTCGTACTTTATTTGCTACGATTAATCTGGTACGTACATTTCCTGCAAAAAGTTGGTGGTCCGAGTCTATGTTTATTTTGGAACGATCGTACATCTAACACTCTCGATGAATGTCTTACATCTATCACAACGTGATCAATTTGATTTCTTGATCTGGAGACAGCCAGGTGTCCTTATGAATATCGAGATGCTGGTACTGCTACCATGTTTTTGCCGCTGTGAAGTCTATCAGCCTCATTCCATTGTGAGATGTCTCACTATGGAGATTGAATTTCCCGACTGTTGGGCCGAAGATATTCTAATTTCCAATTTTTTCTAGGGGAGGGTAACCCTCCGGCGCCCAAACCTAAGTTCATAACGTTCTTATGGGTGAACGATGGGCACATGTTAGCTCACTTCCTTTGACGGGTGTTAAAGGCAGCTCCCCAGCTGACACCACGGGGAGATCAGTGTCCACTTGAGATGAAAGAGGGACCAAGAACAATCCTGGGCTTTGCCATGTTAAAGTCGGTCAGGACCGTTCCTTGTAATTTTTTATCTCCTACGTCACCGAACGGCCACATGTTACTTGTTACAAAAATGGAAAGAAAGTCTGCTTATGTAAGTCTGGTAGTAAATGGCGATAAGGTGATAAGGTTAAGACAAAAATTTGAACCAACAATTGTTCCACAAAAATCCCGTAAGGGACAAGTGAGACTTTTCTCATATCAATGAGTGCAACCCTATTCATATTAGCTCACTGGTATGGGACCTATTCTTTATCGCCGTGTGCGAACGACGTGTCTTAAAATAGCACTTGTAGAGAAGTTCCACATGGCAATACTCAAGAAATGGCGCCACAAGTAATAGGGTATTGCGCCACCCGTGAAAATGTCGTATTGCCTGACCTGGGAATCGAACCTGGGCATTAAGCGTGCAAGGTGGATGTACATACCATTGCACCACGGTAGCACCTCTGGTGCCACAAATTCAATAACACATGTTGAGTGGGTGTTGTTAAAAGTATTGTGCCTTTTCTATACATTTTCCCTGAAATGTTTGTATTCTTCACTTTTATCCACAAATACGTATTTAGGATATGCAAAAAATATGTCATTTCAAATAAGCGTTCTTAAAAATATCTCACATTCTTATCACAAAAACCTCAATTACAATAAAGTGAGATGTTATACAAAAGGGTTGAATGAATGTCTTTATTTCAGTCCGGCCAAGAAAGACATTTGTGGTTAGTATCAAGGACTAACCAGTTTGAGGTTATTTACCGCATTTTTTAAATGTTTCTTGTCTTCTTCTTTGTGCTGCTGCATACTTGAAACTTCTTCAAGTTGTTTTGAAGTAATTTAGGAGGTTAACCTTTTTTGTAGCAACTATAATAACAACAACAACAGAACACTACGGTGGTCTATTAAAATATTTCAATAATTTTGTGGTTCTACTTGAACATTTTTAATGGTCGGTCCTTTTTTCTTTTTGTAAAAGCCATAATAAGTGAAAAATAAATAAAAAAAAAAAACAAAAAACAAACGATAATAATGTTATCACTTTAGGTTCCATACCTTCTGTGAAATTTTACTAGGGCTCCTTAATATCACACTACTGTGTCATTACTATTATAATATTATTTCGAGAATATATATTTTCTTTGCTTTGATTTCGAATAAAATTAAAGAAATTCATTTAATGCTGGCATAAGCATGCAATAAAAGTTTTTATTACCACTGCCATAAAAATATTTAAGTTTCCTCCCGATTTTCTGTGTTGTTTCTTTCGTCTTGTTTCCAAATAGTAAAACTCTATTTATGTTATTATATTTATTACTTAAACAGCTTTACTGTCATTATAATCATTTTGTTATTGCTGGCCGAAGGTTTAATGTTAGTGGTCTAGTTTTGCAAGAGATGTCGTTGACATTTACAGTGTCCTAATACTTTGAAAATTTGAAAAAATTAATACAAACATATATAAATTGTATGTTACCATACTACTACTAAATACTACTTCCACCATAAAAGAAATAAAAAAATATGCAAAGCGTTCACCACAATAAACAAGTTTTATACCCAAACTGCAGTAAAATTTTAAAACAATTATCAAACCTGAAGATACGTGTAGAGATGGGAAGCAATAAAACCAGGACCTTCATATGTGGCTAAAATAAAGCAAAAGCTATAGTCGGGACGATGATGATGATTCAAAAGATTTATTCTACTCTCAGCTTGACTCGGCTATAAGCTCTCTGCCAAAGGGAGACATCAAGCTTATTATCGGTGATTTTAATGCAAAAGTGGGTTGTAATAACAGCAATTTAAGCACAGTTATGGACACACAAGGCCTTGAGAACGTAAGAAACGATAACGGCGACTTGTCGATTTCTGTGCCAGATATCATCTATTTATTGGCGGCTCCAAGTTTGCCCATAAATACACATGGGAATCACCAGATGGCCAAACGCGAAATCAAATCGACCACATCCTCATTAGTAAACTCTTTCTGGGCCCACTGATGGATGTCAAAACGAGACGCGGTGCGGATATCGACAGTGACCACATTCTGCTAGTTGCTACTCTACGTTTAAGACCGGCCGTTATAAATCGCCGACATCAAAAGCCCAACAAATTAAACCTCCTGCGACTGCAATCCACAGAAACGGCCCACAGATATAAGGGAGGCCTAACAGAAAAACTCCGGGGAAACAACATGATAAACACATGGGACGATATAGCAACAACGTGCAGAGAAGTAGCAACGTCCGTCATTGGAACTGCGCAGCAACCCCAAAAACCATAGATCAGTAACGAGACTCTCGATGCAATAAAACATCGCAAGCGATTACGCAACATTCTTCTAAGAGCCAAAACAAATGAAGCCAATGTACTAGCCAAATCGGACTATCGCGTTGCTGCAAATATTGTTAAGCGTTTGGCCCGTAGAGACAAACGTCTTTATTTCAACAAGCTGGCTGAACAAGCAGAACAGGCTTCTAATATTGGTAGTATTCGTGGTGTATACGAAACCATTAAGCAAATGAGTGGTAACAATATTAGACCTGTAGCAGCAATCAAGGACGAAAATGGACGTGAACTAAGCAGCCCCGAGGAGCAAATAGACCGCTGGCGTCAATTCTTCAGCACCGAGGAGCCAGCAGCTAATGTGTCTCAACCATATACTTCAACTCTGCGCCGCAAACCAAGAAGAGACGTAAATACAGATCCTCCTACGTACGAAGAGGTAATTATAACCCTGAAGTCACTTACAAATGCCAAGGCGGCTGGTCCGGACAACATACCCTCGGAACTACTTTGGTATGGGGCAGAACCCATCGCGCAAGCTATTACCCCAAATATTAGAGACGTGTTGGAGACAAATTCCCAAAGAATGGAAGAATGGTACTGTAGTAACTATCCCAAAAAAGGTGATCTCACCGAGTGCAAAAATTGGCGAGGAATTACATTATTAAATACAATCAGTATATGGCTCAACTTCTGCTTCAGTGTATATCTCCTGTGCTCGATTCGATTTTACGGCAGGAATAGGCGGGTTTCCACCCTGGTCGATCGTGTGCAGATCATATCAACTCCCTACGTATAATTATCGAACAGTCCGCTGAATTAAATTCATCGTTGTATCTCCTGTTCGTGGATTTGGAACGAGCCTTTGATACCATCTACCGAGATGCTATGTGGAGCGCCCTTTAAACAAAGGCATCCCTCTTAAAATTGTAACCCTAAAATATCTGTCCGTTTCAACGCAAAGAAAGCCTACCCTTCTCAACCTGCAAGGGCGTAAAACAGGGCTGCCTCTTATCTCCCACGCTTTTCTCATACTCTTAGATTCTGTTTTAGAAGCAACAAACGCCGAGGCTCCCTTTGGAATTCGCTGGAATGTAAACGGTTTTCTTGGCGACATAGCCTCCAAAGTCGGTCTAAAAATAAACTCTAAAAAGACCAAGCTTATGAGAATGGGCTGGGTTTTGTATTTATGTAATTAATCAACTTATATTATGTAAGACATACAGATATAAATAAAGGACATATATATAGTCGGGACGGGGTCGACTATGTGATACAGTACACCACCGCGGAAAACATTTA
Organism: Musca autumnalis; assembly: GCF_047663935.1. Taxonomy (NCBI): domain Eukaryota; kingdom Metazoa; phylum Arthropoda; class Insecta; order Diptera; family Muscidae; genus Musca; species Musca autumnalis. The sequence continues at coordinate 103,199 of NW_027411944.1, forward strand.
TTTTAGGGAAATACTAACGATTTTACTATTAAGTTTATATTTGACAACTGTCGACAATCTACTGATTGAAAGCTTTGCAGAAGAGAAGAAAAACGAGAAGTGAAGATATTTGCCTCTCGAGAAGTGAAGATATTTGCCTGGGTGACGTAGGGGATGGAAGATACCAAGGAACGGTCCTGACCGGTTTTAACATGGCAAAGCCCAGGATTTATCTTGGTCCCTCTTTCATCTCAAGTGGACACTGACCTCCCCGTGGTGTCACCTGGGGAACTGCCTTTAACACCCGTTAAAGGTAGTGAGCTAACATGTGCCGCGCGTTCACCCATAAGAACGTTAAAAACTTGGGTTTGGTCGTCGGGTTAGTAACCCTCCCCTAGAAAAAAACAGCCTACTATGAAAAAACGAAAGAAAAGAAAAACAAACCCCTCTAAAGTTGACGAACCCCGCAAACGTTTTAAGGACCATGATCTGCGAATCTGCACCTGGAATGTTCGCACTCTTTATAGAGAAGGTGCAGTCTTCGCATTGGCAGACGTACTTGAAAAGTACAAGGCCGATATTACTGCCATACAGGAAATACGATGGATTGGGAAAGGCGTCACAACAACACCTAAAGGTGACGCACTGTATTATAGCTGCCATGACGTAAAGCATGAGTTTGGTTGCGGATTCGTAGTTAGTCGGAGACTAAAACATCTGGTATCCAGCTTCACCCCAGTGAATGAAAGACTTGCTGCAATTCGAATAAAAGCTAAATTCTTCAACATCAGCTTTATTTGCGCTCATGCTCCCACTGAAGAAAAGGACGAACAGACCAAAGATATATTTTACGAGCGCTTAGAAGAAACATATGACCGTTGCCCTGCCCATGACATTAAAATCATTCTAGGCGATTTTAATGCCAAAATTGGAAAGGAGAATATCTTTGGCCCAACAGTCGGGAAATTTAGTCTCCACAGTGAAACATCTGACAATGGTATGAGGCTGATAGACTTTGCAGCTGCAAAAAACATGGTAGTTAGCAGTACCAGATTTAAGCATCTCGATATTCATAAGGGCACCTGGCTGTCCCCAGATCAAAGAACAAGTAATCAAATTGATCATGTTGTGATAGATGGAAGACATTCATCCAGCGTGTTGGATGTACGATCGTTCCGAGGCGCAAACATTGATTCGGACCACTATCTTGTTGCAGCAAAGGTACGTACCCGTCTAAACGTTGCAAATAAAGCACGTACAGACACAACGCGGAAGTTGGACATCGATAGGCTGCAAACACAACAGATAGCCACACCATATTCCACTCAACTAGCCCAATTGCTTAACGCGAGCACTCCTTGTCCCGATAACATAACAACACAATGGCAAAATATTGCCCACTCCATGCAAACAGCCGCAAAATCCATACTTGGATTCCAGAGACCTCCACAAAGGAATTCATGGTATGACCAGGAGTGTCGTGCTGCTACCGAAGATAAAAATGCGGCATATAGAGCTACTTTACAATCAGTAGCAACGCGTAGCGCACGAGAGAGATATCGGGAGAAAAGGAGAGAAGAGAAACGTCTTTTCCGCAAGAAAAAGAGAGAAATGGAAAAGCGGGAGTGTGAAAAAATCGAGATGTACAGGAGTCAGAATGAAGTCCGAAAATTCTACCAAAGAGTGAAACATCAAACAGATGGCTTTGGTACAGGCACATCCTCCTGTAGAGACCAGCAAGGTAATCTGGTAACAGATATAGATAGCGTGCTCAGGATATGGAAGGAACATTTCTCCAATCTGCTGGTATCCAATAGTGGCGAAGACGATGATACCGCAGATCCAATCCCAGAAGATGGTATAGAATGTATACCACCCGGCCAAGATGAGGTAAAAACAGCAATCAACCGGCTGAAGAATAATAAAGCAGCAGGAGCCGATGGCTTACCAGCCGAGCTGTTTAAAACCGGAGGCGACGCGCTGATAAGGTGTATGCATCAGCTAGTTAGCACCATCTGGCAGGAAGAACGCGTACCCGACGATTGGAACCTGAGCATCCTATATCCCGTCCACAAGAAAGGAGATAAGACTGTATGCTCCAACTATAGGGGCATAAGTCTACTCCCTATTGCCTATAAGATAGTGTCAGGGATACTGTGCGAACGAATAAAGCCTATGGTCAACGAGATAATTGGACCATACCAATGTGGCTTTAGACCTGGCAAGTCCACCATTGACCAGATATTTACCCTGCGGCAAATCCTAGAGAAGACCCAAGAGATGCAGATCGACACATTTCACCTTTTTGTCGATTATAAAGCAGCATTCGACAGTCCCCTCCGATCAAAGGTATTCCACGCAATGTCTGAATTTGGTATTCCCGCAAAGCTCATCCGGCTTTGTAAGATGACTCTAACTGATACTAGGTCCTCAGTTAAAATTGGAAAGAACCTCTCCGAAGAATTTTGTACCAAAAGAGGTTTCAGACAAGGAGACAGCCTTTCTTGTGACCTATTCAACATTTTGCTGGAAAAGGTAATACGAGATGCAAATGTCAAAAGAAATGGCACAATTTACACCAATAGCCACATGTTACTTGCCTATGCTGATGACATAGACATCATGGGACGATCAGTAAAGGAAGTAACTGATACCTTTAGGAAGGTCGAAGCAGAATCTGCGAAAGTGGGTCTGGCGGTAAACGGCGAAAAGACCAAATTGATGGTGTCGACGCGCAAAGCGTCCATAGAGCTCGGACCAACCGTAGAAGTTGGTACCTATAATTTTGAGGTAGTTAAAGACTTCGTCTACCTCGGCACTGCCATAAACACAACAAACAACATCAGTTGTGAAATAAGAAGAAGAATTGTATTGGCCAACAGATGCTACTATGGTCTAAGTAAGCAATTTAAAAACAAAGCCACATCTCGTCAAACAAAAATAACACTATACAAAACGCTGATACTACCCGTGCTAATGTATGGCTCCGAAGCATGGGTACTTGCGCAAGCAGATAAGGCAGTGCTTGGTGTGTTTGAGAGGAAAATTCTTCGAAAGATCTACGGGCCGATTTGCGTTGACGGTGAATATCGACGTCGTATGAACCACGAGCTATATAAGCTATACAAAGACATGCATATAGTCAAACGTATCGAGATGCAACGATTGCGTTGGCTAGGCCATATCATGAGAATGAGCGATGATGAACCCGCTAAAAAGGCGTATGAATACATGCCACATGGCGGTGCACGCAGAATCGGCAGGCCTAAGCTTCGATGGAGCACACAAGTGGATGAAGAAATGGAAAGGCGCGGTATTCCAAAAAGTCAAGCGAAAAACAGAGAGGAATGGAGATCTTTTCTTAGTTCGGTCTATGGAACAAATGTTCTGTAATGGGCCAACTAAGTAAGTAAGTAAGAAGATATTTGCCTTTAAAATAAATACTTCAGAATATTAAAAGTGGGATAGCTTAGTGCAATAACTCTGACATTTTACTATCAATGCAAGCACATTTGGTATTAATTTAAAACTCAGATTGTCTAATTTAACTGTCAGGCTTGAAATATGTCCAACAGGAGGAGAGATATCCGCATTGGAAATAAAAACCATAAATTGGAAAATAGTATATCTGAGCGTCTTATTCTACATCTAGAGTATTTGACTACTTTCGGTAACGCAATTGGGATCAATTTAAATCTCAGAATTTCGTGATTATTATAAGTCATGTTTGTTTAAATGCACCTAACAAAGCTGCGATATTCGTCATTACAATTCAAGTAAAACAGTGGTATGCCAAACTTGCATAACTTAGCCCAATCAAAATAGACATTGAAGTAGCAAAAATTCCCACAAAGCTGAGTTTTGGTGGAGAGCTAGGGTTTGACATTAGAAGCAACGTCATAAAGGTCCCCATAGATCCCATGTTTGCAAAAAAAGTTACTCGGGGTCAAAGGTCAAATTTTAATGGTTATTTAGGGTTTCGCATTTATTTTTTGAAAACGGTTGATCTAATCAAAAAGTTACACGATTCGCCTTAACTAATATTAAATGAATGGTGCTTACACCTTGGAAGTTTTTGCGGATTCTGAAACTCCAATATTCATAGGTAAGAAAAAACAAATAACAAAAAAATCGCTGTAGGGATTTTCAAATAAATCGCGGTCAAAGTTTACATTTTTAGGGTTTTTTATGTTTTCGGGGTTTTCTTAACCGCCAGTCTTATCGTAATGGCACTGAGGAAAATGTTGTAGCAGTGAAAATTCTCTACAAGATTGACCCTAAAAGTATTTTTGTAGGTTCTACCATTTTTGAGATGTAGAAGTTCAAATTGGGACAATGAACACCCTCGCCTCCTTATAAAACAATGTCATGCACGATGCGCCTTAACTAAATTTAAACGAAAATCGCTTACACATGGGAAGTTTTTGTGGAAAAATCCAAAAAAAACAAGAAAAAGTCGCTGGAGCGATTTTAAAATAAATCGCGGTCAAAATTCACATTTTTAGGTTCATTTTAGGTTTTCAGTATTTTGCTTGGAAACGGCAAGTCCTATCGTAATGGCACTAACGAAAATGTTGTAGAGGATTTTCACTACCACAACACTTTCTTCAGTCCCATTTCAATAGGACTTGCCGTTTCCAATCAAAATCCTGAAAATCTAAAATAAACCTAAAAATGATAACTTTGACCGCGATTTATTTTAAAATCGCTCAACATCTCAAAATGGTAAAACCTACAAAAATACCATTGAGGTCAATCTTGTAGAGAATTTTCACTGCTACAACATTTCCTTTAGTCTCATTACGATAGGACTTGCGGTTTCCAAGTAGAACTGTGAAAACATAAAAAACCCTAAAAATGTGAACTTTGACTGCGATTTATTTGAAAATCCCTCCGGCGATTTTTTTTTGTTATTTGATTTTTCTCATCTATGAACATTGCAGTCACAGAACCCATAAAAATTTTCCAGGTGTAAACACCGTGGTGCAATGGAATGTACACCCGCCTTGCACGTAGAAGGTCGTGGGTTCGATTCCCAGGCCAGGCAACATCAAATTTTCAACGGTGGCAAAATACCCCTCAGTAATGTTGGCGACATTTCCTGAGTATTTTAGCCATGTAAAACTTCTCTACAAGTGGTGTCTGAAGACACGTCGTTCGGACTCGGCGATAAACAGTAGGTCCCATATCATTGAGCTAATATGAATCGGGGTGCACTCATTGGTATGAGAGAAGTCGCCCTTGTTCCGTCTGGGGTGTTTGTGGGTGCGCCTTACCCTTGTGACTAAAGTAAATATTGTAGACAGAAAAATTAGCTACAAGTTTGGGCTTTATAATTTTTTCCTAGAAGGAACCATTCTTGAGGTACAGTTCCTCTAAAAACATATAATTTTTATGCACATTTAAGGGAAATATGCACATATTCAGACGAACCGGCAAAACTAACCCAAGTAACCGGGTCTGTGCACCCAAAAAATGTATGTTTCCTTGAGGGGCGAAACTACACCTATCTTTAAAGAAAATCCAATAAAATCGGAGCTTGTTTAGTAGAGTTATTCCACACGGTGTGCCTTAACAAATTTAAATGGAAGGTGCATACACCTCGGAAGTTTTTGCTAATTCTGAAACTACAATGCTTGTAGATGAGAAATATCAAGAAACAAAAAAAATCGGCGGAGGATTTTAAAATAAATCGCGATTTAAGTTCACATTTTTAGGGTTTCTTAAGGTTTTCACGATTTTGTTTGGAAACCGCGAGTTCTATGTAAATGGGTCTAAAGAAAATGTTGTAGCAGAGAAAATTCTCCACAAGATTGGCCTTTATGATATTTTAGTAGGTTTTACCGTTTTTGAGATATGGAAGTTCAAATTGGGACAATGCACTGACTGTATCGTCCCCTTATAAAACAATATTATGCACAGTGCCCCTTAACTAACTTTTAATGGAAACCGCTTACACATGGGATGTTTTTGCGGATTCTGAAACAGCAATGTTCATAGATAAGAAAAATAAAAATAAAAATAAAAAAAAATCGTCGGAGGGATTTTTAAATAAATCGCAATCAAAATTCACAATTTTAGGGTTTTTTTAGGTTTTCACGATTTTGCTTGAAAACCGCGTGTCCTATCGAAATGAGTCTAAAGAAAATGTTGTAGCTGTGAAAATTCTCAACAAGATTGGCCTTTATGATATTTTCGTAGGTTTTACCCTTTTTGAGATATAGAGGTTCAATTAAATTTTTTAGGTTTTTATCTTAAATCTTCAGGATTTTGCTTGAAAACCGCAAGTCATATCAAAATTTGACTAAAGAAAATGTTGAAGCTGTGAAAATTCTTTACAAGACTGAATGATTTATTTTTTCCTAGATTGTACCATTTTCAAGATATAAAAGTTTTATTTGGGAAATTGAACTAATGACATTTTTTATAAGGAGGCGATACAGTCGGTGCATTGTCTCAATTTGAACTTATATAACTCAAAAACGGTAACACCTACGAACGTATCATAAGGGGCAATCTTATGGAGAATTTTCACAGCTACAACATTTTCTTTAGGCCTATTTACATAGGACTCGCGGTGTCGAAGCAAAATCGTGAAAACCTAAAGAACCCCTAAAAATGTGAACTTAAATCGCGATTTATTTGAAAATCCCTCCGGCGATTTTTTTTGTTTCTTGATATTTCTCATTTACGAGCATTGTAGTTTCAGAATCAGCAAAAACTTCCGAAGTCTAAGCACCTTCCATACAAATTTGTTAAGGCACACCGTGTCCATTTTATAGTCATTTTATGCAAAAAAAGCCCATTTAACCCACATGTGTAATCGAAAACCCAACGGAAACGACCCCACAGAAAACCCTCCGATTTTTTTACCCTCAGCCTTTAGGCTAAGGAGGGTATATACACTTTGATACGATGAAAATGTGCCTCATCGAAATAATGGTTTTAGACCCCAAGTATGTTTGGACGAAATGTGTTTCAGACAATTTGGAGTCGATCTAGCCATGTCCGTCCGTCTGTCTGTCTGTCTGTCTGTCCTGCTGGCTGGAGCGCAAGATAACTCTCGAACGGATAAACCGATTCGGTTCAAATTTTGGCTTTCGTAATATTTTGCCCAAACTTAGTTTAAGTTCGAAGATGAGCTACATCGGTCCACTCCTTCCGGTACCTCCCACACAAAAGTTCGAAAATGTTCGGAAAATTCGTGCGCACGATAACTCTTGAAGGGAGTAACCGATTTGGTCCATACTTTGCACATCCTGAAAAGTATACCAGACTTAGATAAGGTTTCAATATGGACTCAATCGGTCTACTCCTTCGGGTACCTCCCACACAAAATTTCGGAAAAGTTCAGTTTAGGAGCATCTCTCGAATCGCTTTAATTTTTGTTTTAGCAACTTGTATTCACTGCCCCCAATATGACGGTACAAGTTTCATTAGGGGCAAGTCCATACTTCCTGAGCAAATAACATGAGAGTTGCAAAAAACCCCTATGACACCGTGTGAGGTGGTTGGAGCGCAAGATAACTCTAGAACGGATCTGTCGATTCGGTCCAACATTTAGCCTTAGTAATATTTTGTCCAAACATAGTTTAATTTCGATGATAAGCCATATCGGTCCACTCCTTCAGGTACCTCCCCCACAAAAGTTCAAAATGTTCGGAAAAATTGTTCGTACGATAACTCTTGAAGGGAGTGGCCGAATTGGTCCATACTTTACACATCCTAATATATCTTCCTGATATAGATCAGGTTCAAATATGGACTATATTTGTATACTCCATCCGGTACCTCCCACTCAAAATTTCGGATAAGTTCACTTTAAGACCTGATATCGAATCACTTTTATTTTTGTTAAAGCAACTTGCATTCGCTGCCTCAATTACGATGGTAAAAGTTGTTTTCAGGGGCAAGTCCATACTTCTTGAGAAAACAGCCCGAAGGGTGTAAAAACCCCATAGGCACCATATGTTGTGGCTGGAGATACACTTCCATAATGGTCAATGTCGATCCATTCCTTTTAGTATCTCCTCCGCAAAACTTTTGATCTTTAATCCTAATGAACATTTTTGTCGGTTCAAACGCCCAAAATTTTTAAAACGCCCTAAATACATACGTTTTTTGGGGAAAAATTGTTTCAATATACACAGGCTGAGGGTATATGGTAATATTCAAAAAAGTTTTACAATCGTTGAAGTTGAGGTTCACCATTTAATAAGTCGCGAACTGTTAATATATTTTATAAAATATGAATATATTTATATTAATTGAAGTGTTTTAGCCACGATCTCATAATATGGACCATAACAAATAATTTTCGTGGAAGCTGCGTTGGTGGTAATATTAAAAATGGGTAAAAATGTGTTGAAGTTTACAAGTTTTTTTGTGTTCTTTCTTGATTTCTGGTCAAACCACGGAAAATTCAGACATAAGCTCAAAGAAAGAATTGAAGAATACCCCTTGAGCAACATGGTTCTAATGTATGACTTTTCGATATATGCACTGCATCCCCCCAAAATCGATGCTGACATTTTGAAGTTTTGAAAACTGGGTTTTTCGAATTTTTCTTATAAATAGTGGGTGCAACTAGATAATAATCCAAACTAGTTTATAGGATTGTAGAACTCGCGATTCCACGTCGTTCGATGTATATCTCATGAGTGTGCTCCATACAGCTTCCTAGTAATCGGAGTCCAAAGGGAAAATTTGGTGCGTAAATTTTCTGAAAAAACCTATTTTTTGGCTTTAAAATTTACAACTGTCGTACAGGTACCCCTGAACCCCGCGTGATTTTAGTTTTTTTACGTGCCGGATCTAATGAGCTCTTCCGCGGTCGAATCCATCCACTAAAACGCCGGATATAGATACCTTGAAAGTAGGAAAATCTGCAAAAATATATTTTGACAATTCCGCGAATTGAACCGCGATTTTCTTTGATTATTTTTGCATAAATGTAATCCTTTATACGCGATTATAATATTTGCCAAAAAGATGTGTCACAAATTACAAAGATTCAGGAGTAATATCCCTATTTATCCCAAAATAGAATGCGGTGGCACATCCGCAGTTCTTGACGAATCTGTCTAAAATATTTTATATTGACGTATTTTTAAAAGGGGGCCATTGAAATCGGATGCACCTTATCATCATATGCATATCGCGTAATTTTTGCCCACTTGAAGGTGTTTTGAATAGTAAGATGCAACTGATGGCACACTTTGGCCGCTGAATGAAACATGGGAAAATCCATGCATATTGATAGACATGGACTCCCTGTATCCGAAAGGCACATGCACCTCAACCGATTTAAACCAATTCGCGAATTATACGGTTTTTAACTTCTATGTTTTTTCTTTGATTGTAATTTCAATATTACCCTCTACTTCTTATTACTATTGCGTATCACAGAAAGCAAATATACTTTCACGATGACTAATTACTTTTCTCGTAGAAGTTTAAGCAAAATACTTCAGGATTTGGATCGAAATTTAGCGAAATAATAGAATAACTCCCAACATTTATTTTTCAAATTTTTCGTATTTAACCAAAAATATATTTTTTAAATAATTTCCAACAATAAGTTTCCGTTCTTTGTTGTTGCTGTAATATGCAAGTTATAAACGCGATCTTTATAATTTTGGTCTCACATTTTTCTACGCGTTGTCTAGATTCTGTACGTATTTTTAAATTATTTTTTTTAGAGATTTTTTGGACTCTGATTTAGAATAAATAAAATTTATTCCAAGATTTCTTCAATATTTTTTGATTTTCCGCGAAAATAAAAATAAATTTAGCAACTATTTTAGCATCTACGTATAGATACCAAATGCTGCTAACGATTCATATATACATGTTCATATTACAACACAATAGGGATTTTTAAATATTTTTTCTTTACAAGAGAGTAAATCCGCATATAACTTTTGAGTGCAGCATCCAATTTTGTGAACGCGAACAGATTTGACCCCACGATTTTTTTCGTAACCCATGTACCAAAAATGGCGGATGTGCTCGCCAAAAAAGTTTTTAATTTTTTTTCTATGTAATTGTAAAGGAAATTTGAAATTTACCATATCTCTGTCGGCAAAGCCGACTGATACTTTTTTACTTGTTTTTTTCCGAAGTTAGGGTTTGTTGCGCTGACTACGGTTCTACAGAAACGACTACTGCAAAGTGGATATTGTTTGAAAGCTGGAAATACCAAACACATAAATTGGTTATTTAAGCCGGTTCGCCTCATAATGTACTTACGCGGCTAATTTTTAATTTGACCTTTAGATCGCGATATCTCGAAAATTGTAAGTCTTTTTTGAAAATCATGAAGACCATTCAGGTAGACAGTTGTTAAATCAACAACTTTTACTTTTACCGATTTTGTTGCGGCTCTGTATGCCACAATAATAGTCCGATCTGCGCGAAATTTTAAGTAATGTTTGGATTTACAATATAGTCGGACGCGGCCGACAATTTAACATGATGATCAGATAATATTTAGTAAGTTAAATGATATTGCTATTTATACCCTACGCCACCTTGTGGTAAGGGGTATTGTGTCTTATGACCCATAGTTCCTTTTAGGGATATACATAGAATCACTTTCTAAGTCGATTTACGCATGTACGTCTGTCTGTCCGTCTGTCTGTTCGTCTGTCCATGTATTTTTGTAAACAAAGTACAGGTCGCATTTGTTGTCCGATTCGCATGAAAATTGGGGAAGATAGCTTCTTTGGCCAAAGGACGAACGCTATTTATTTTGGTAAAAATCGGTTAAGATTTGGATATAGCCCCCATATATATCTTCGCCCGATTTAAGGCATTTGGTGCACGAAACACGCTATATATGTCCGATTTCCATGAAATTTGGAATGTGCTACGGAATTTAGTCTAGAAATAAGTGTGCAAATTATATAGAAATTGGTTCAGATTTGCATATAGCCCCCATATATATTTTCGCCCAATTTAAGGAATTTGGTGCACGAAACACGCTATATATGTCCGATTTCAATTAAATTTGGAATGTGCGACGGTATTTAGTCTAGAAATATAGAAATCGGTTCAAATTTGGCTATAGCTCCTATATATGTATATTCTCGGCCGATTTTAGGTATTTGATGCACGAAACGCGCTATATATGTCCGATTTCAATGAAATTTTGAATGTGCGACGGAATTTAGTCTAGAAATAAGTGTGCCAAATTATATAGAAATCGGTTCAGATTTGGATATAGCCCCCATATATATTCTCGGCCGATTTTAGGTATTTGATGCACGAAACCCGTTATATAAGACCGATTTCAATAAAATTTGGAATGTTTGCCGGGATTTGGCCTAGAAATAAGTGTGCCAAATTATATCGAATTCGATTCAGATTTGGATATAGCTCTCATATATATTTTAGGCAGATTTGAAGTATTTGATGCACGAAACACGCTGTATATGTCCGATTTTGATGAAATTTGGACTATGTGACGGAATTTGGTCTACAAATAAATGTGAAAAATTATATCGAAATCTGTTCTGATTTGGATATAGCTCCCATATATATTTTATATTTATTTCAGCACAGAGAATATAGCCAACGCGGTTGTAGCGCTGTGGATACTACAACTATAAAATTTCTTAGGAAATCCAATCTTCCCGAAATAATGTACCAAAACGACACGGCAAAAATTGCGTTAAATACATGTGTTCATGGAATGTTTAAGGCCACGTCGCCTGACTTCCTTGCATTGCTTTATTTCTGACATAATACAAATAAAATAATAAAGAAGGCCGAGCCAATTTCGAACTAGATTGCCCTTTTCTTCTATATTCTTTTATTTTTATTACGTCAAAAATAAAGCAAGGCAAAGAAGCCAGGCGACGAGGCTTCTTATGTATCCAGGTCTTTAGATCCTTTCCTTTGAACAAAAGTTCAAATTAAAGCTTCAATTCTTCACTCTAATTTTTTGAGTAATTTATTATGAGGGTTGGCGTTTTTTGTTTGGGATGACGACTTCTATTTTGTTTTTCAAAATAGTCAGGCTTAATCCCATAGTCGTTGTTTTAATATCTTATTAAAACAACTTTAATTTATTAGTGGGAAAAAATTGGCGATGTTTACCAAGGGGTAAGGCAGGGAATACTATAGTTTCAGATCTCGCCACAGATCTTCATCAGTTCCCTTACTTCTTGTTTTTCAACAAGAAACTTTTTATACCCAAGTGTCAATTGCTGGCTTCAAAAGTTACGTGTGCAAAGAAACACTCTGATCGAGAATTTCTTTGGCACTACCTAAACCAAGAAATAAGGGAACTGATGAAGATCTGTGGCGAGATCTGAAACTATAGTATTCCCTGCCCTACCCCTTGGTAAACATCGCCAATTTTTTCCCACTAATAAATTAAAGTTGTTTTAATAAGATATTAAAACAACGACTATGGGATTAAGCCTGACTATTTTGAAAAACAAAATAGTAATTTATTATCGTGGCGTCATTCACTATTTTTTTGTATGGACAGATATAATCCAGGAGTAGTGAAAGTGATGGGAAACGCCGAGACGCATGTCCTCTTTGTTGTACTTTAATTACGCTGCGGTGTCAAAATATGGTCATTTTTCCAAGACCCAAAAATTACGCACAGTGTTATTATATTTTCCACACGACGGTCTGTTAAAATACAAATTCTAGCGCCAAGACGTGGGTTTGTTAATTGACCAATCGTGGTATTTTGATGGGCAACTTCTGACTCCTTATCACGGTTCTGTTTGTATTAATATTCCAATCGTTGTTGTTTTCATAAAGAAACCAATTGTAGTTATTTCCCTAAAATTCTTGTTTCCTATCGTAGATATTTTCCTAAATTGTTTAGAAGCAAGCAAAACTCTGGCAACCAGTCTTGAATTCTTTTTAAATTAAATCCTGGCGACGAATCCAATATCTTTACACGAACATATATAAAAATTATTAAGCCGTGTAAAGATCTCTTCTTTTCACAAAAAATTAATGAACACAATTTTCCCAATCTACATTTTTATACCCTCAGCCTCTAGGCACACTTTCATACGACCAAACTGTGCCTCATTCAAATCAATTTCTTAGTCCCCAAATTTGTTTTTAATCAGATTCAGACAGATTCCGTCCGGATCGGATCAACCGATTGGGTCCAAAATTTGGCCCTCATAATATTTTGTACAAAATTAGATCAATTTCGGGTACCCCCTACACAAAATTTTATTTTATTTTTTCGAAAAGTGCAGTTTAAGACCTGCTCTCAAAACATTTTAATTTTTTTTAACAGGTTGTATTCGAGGCCCATGTTACGACATTATATTTTATTCAGGGGAAAGTCCATACTTCCTGGGAAAACTGCTTAGAAGCTGTAAACAACCGCTACAGCCACAATGTGGAGTGGCTGTTATGCTTTCGAGCCGGGTTCTGAGTTGGTCAAACTATGTAATGTTTCAGCGAGTCATGGATAAAGTTCGAAGATGGTCCACTACATTTGGCACCTTCACCACAAAAACTTAAACTTTTTCGCTAAAATGGTAGGCACGATATTTCTTGAACGGAGCAACAGATTTGGTCCAAGCTTTGGATTTAGTAATATTTTTTGTAAAAAATCATTATGAGCTCGCCATATCGGGGCGCTCCTTAGGGTAACTCCCCCACTAAAGTTCAACATATTTTTTAAGTGCAGTCTGTTCGAGGGTCCTTTGGAAATTTTTACAGAAGGTACTCCCTGTTTAGAGCGATACAGCCTTACCCGGCTCGGCAAAACCAACCAATCGGTATTCGATCAGTTTTTTCTTTTGTCTTCGCAAAGCCGAAGAAGATATAGAAAAATTCCTAGAAATATTATGCATCCATTGAAAGTACTTATTTATTCCATAGCATCCAATTTTACCCAAAATGCAATTATTTTGGTTTTCTATGCTAGATGTAATCGGTTTAAATAATGTCTTCTGCCTTCATTCAAACAAAAAAAAAAAAAAAAAAAAAAAAAATAATCAGCAGAAAATTCCTTTTTCGTTCAATAGACATTTTAGAACAGTGAAGAGGGCTTTCGAAATAAAACAAAGAGACCAGTTTAACATAATCTTAACGGACATCACTGCGGAGGAACATAAATTATATCATGAAAAATGGTTTGCAAATTTTAAGCACAATAAAGAATTTGTAATTTTTATAATAATCAGGATAGCTCATAACAAAAACGAGTTTATTTATTACTGCATTAATGTTATCAAAAAACAAGTAAAAAAGCGTCAGTCGGCTTTGCTTTTGACAGATAGATACCCTCAGCCAATGTGAAGCGAAACTTTCACCTCCGGACAGATCGAATGTATTTATGGTTTCTTTAGAATTTTTGTGGCCCTTTTTGGGCATTTGAACTTGCCGACAAAAATGTGGATTAGGAATTAACTGCACTAAAACACGAATGTTGAACTTTTGTAGGGCAGGTACCTTTAGGGAGGACCGATATGGGTCATTTTAGAAGTTAAACTATAATCTTAGGAGATCCAAAGGACGCAATTGGTTGCCCCATTCAAGTGATATCGTCCTAGCATTTTAGTGACATTTCTTTAAATATTGGGGAGAAGTACCGAAAGTTGTGGGCCGGTATGGCCCATGAAACTAAGTTTGGATATAATATGACGAAGAGTTATCGTGCTCTCCGACCCTTACATATGGTGACATAGGGGTTTTTTACACCTTTTGGACTGTTTTCCCAAGAAATATGGACTTGCCCTGAAAAAAATTTTTACCGTCGGAATTTGAGGTAGCGAATGCAAATCGCTTTAACAAAAATCAAAGTGTTTTTTATTTTTGCCTTATCAAAGTGATTCGAGGTCTTCAAGTGGACTTATCCGAAATTTTGTGTGAGAGGTACCAGAAGGAGTAGACAAATATAGTCCATATTCGAACCGGATCTATATTTGGTAGATATATTAGGATGTGCAAAGTATGGATTTCATCGGTCCTTCCCTTCAAGAGTTATCGTGCGCAAAATTGTTCAAAACATTTTTGAAGTTTTGTGGGGGAGGTACCTGAAGGAGTGGACCGATATAGCCCATCTTCGAATTTAAACTATGTTTTGATAAAATATTGAGAAGGCCAAATTTTGGACCGAATCGACAGATCCGTTGGAGGGTTATCTTGCGCTCCAACCACTACACAAGGTGTCATAGGAGCTTTTTTCGCCTTTCCGGCCATTTTCTCAGGAAGTATGGACTTGCACCTGGTGAAACTTGTACCCTCGTATGGGGGGAAGTGAATACAAGTTGTTGCAACAAAAATCCAAGCGATTCGAGGGCAAGTCCTAAACTGAACTTATCCAAAATTTAGTGTGGGAAGTACCCGAAGCAGTGGGCCGATTAAGTCCAAATTGGAACCTCATCTAAGTCTGGTAGAAATTTCACGATGTGCAAAGTATGGACCAAATCGGTTCCTTCCTTCAAGAGTTATCGTACCCACAAATTTTCCGAACATTTTGGGACTTTTGTGGGGGAGGTACCTGAAGGAGTGGACCTATATGGCCCATCTTCGAACTTAAATCAAATCTGGACAAAATATTTCGATACCCAAAATTTGAACCGAATCGATTGATCCGTTCGAGAGTTATCGTGCGCACCAGCCAGACAGACAGACGGACAGACAGACGGACGGACATTGCTAGATCTACTCAAAATTGTCTGAAACGGATATCGTGCAAACATAATTGGGGTCTAAAACCATTATTTCGATGAGGCACATTTTTGGTCGTATCAAAGTGTAAATACCCTCTTTAGCCTAAAGGCTGAGGGTATAAAAAGGCCGTGCCCCCCATCGTATTATTTCATCCAGTCATGTGTCAGGTTAGAATATGGACAATATCGGTTCACTCCTTCGGGTACCTCCCACACAAAACTCGGAAAAGTGAAGTTTAAGAGCTCATCTCGCATTGTTTTGATTCTTTTTTTCAGTAGGCTGTTCTAGCGGCCTCATTTTTATTTTTTTTCCGGAGTAAGTCAATACTACCTGAGATAATGGGCCAAAAGCTCCAAAACACATATACCTAATTGGATATTGTGCAAGATAACTCCAAAACTGTTTCAAAAATGTTTTCCAAACTTTGTTTAACGTTTGTTACTAAAAATGTTTAATATATGCCAATGATTTGGTATAGCCCCATATTAAAGTACCTACAGATTTTAAAGCAAACTCATGATACAAAATCAATATATTTTATATACGGCATAATTATTATGTTTGGTTTTGGTTTTTCTTTTTTGTCAGTGGCTGAGGATATTATCTCCGTCAGCACAGCTGACTGATACTTTCATACTTGTTTTTTTATGCGGGTTATCATGAACGGCAATTCCCCGTGAATTTTTTCACTTTCTCCCTTAAGTTCCAACGGCGGAAAAACAAAACTCACGGGGAAATTTCATTCATGCTAACCCCCTATGACTTTGTTGGTAACTCCAGGTTGGGCTTTTATTTTTGCTTCAACTAAGAAAAACCTCATTATGTTTAGAAAAGTTCACATTTTATTTTTCTTGTGCATTTTTATGGTATTTAGGATATTTCTGAAAATATGTCGATCTCACTTTTTTTTGTCAAAATTTTCATATTGTGGCAGGCTCGAAATAAAACAGAAGAATTCCTTACATAAAAATATTTAAAAATCTAACCTATCCAGATTATGCGCCGATGTTATTAGTGTCTCAAACAACATCAGAGAATAAATGGAAAATAACTTGCGAAATTATGACTACAATTGCTGCAATGTTTGTTTTATAAAGGAAACCAACTCTTATATATGTAGAAAGTATTTACTATTATTTATCTTCAAGGACCACTGTCCGTTCATCATTATCTACTAATAGCAGTGGTGATGGTAGTAATGTAATATATTGTCCTTGTTCCAAATAGCACGTTATGGCAGTGGGGGAAATTGTTGTATCATGTTACCGAGTTTATGTTATGTCCTGTTTGTTAAATTGTGGTAAATGTTTGGCAATATTTTTCGTAATTCCACTACAAGAATTTCATATTTTATTTCTCAAGTCTAGTTACTCTGGTAGCTGCTCCCCCTTTCTCCAAGTTAAACAGACACACACAAATATTTTTATTTGTACACATGCCAATAGGGGCCATATGGCCCTTTTGTGACATGAGAAGACATCCAACAAATACAGTTATGCACTTCCTGCTGCTGCTATTGCTGTTTCTGCTGACTTTATATTTGTCTTGAAAACATTGTACTTTGATTTTGTCCTCGTTATTCCGTTGTCCCTCAGCCTGACATGATGGTATGATGACCATTCTGGGCAAAACATATTCACAGTTAACATGTCCGTTATTGCTTCACTTTATTTAAGTATTCTACATGGTTGGTGGTGGTGTTTTATGTCGTTTGATACATGAACGGAATTTCTTCTACTTCTTCTTGTTGTTTTTCCTCTTCTTGACCATAAATTTATTTGTTTTTAGACCTTATTTTAAGAATTTTATTTGTGGTCATTTATAAATAGTTGAAACAATTTCAGATGTTCTTCTATTCATGTAGTTTAGTTTTTCAATGACCAAGGACATTTGTTTTGCTAGTTGTTGTTGCTGTTGTAGAAATACATTTGTGCTCTATGTATGTTATCTCTGACAAATATTTAAGGTATTTTTAAAGTTTGAGGTTAGTCAATTTGTTGGGAAATAATAGCAACGATAAAGATGTTAAATATATAGGCACGCAATTCTAAAAATATTTAGTATGTTCAAGATGAGTATGCTACAGTGACTGGCATAATTATTTAGATAAATGTATTTTAAGCAAAATTCATTTGACTACTTACCCCGTGAAAAGTTCAGACTACTTCCACCGATTTCTTATTTAAAGTATATGTTTGAATTTATGTTATTTATATTCAGTTGTTTAATTTTTGTATTTATTATACCCTACACCGCAACGTGAAAAGGGTATTTTATTATAAGTTTGTTTTTCCGAAAATTCAAAATCAAAATATCAAAATGCATACCCCGACGTGATAAAGCGATTTTGAGATGCGTGTCTGTCCGTCCGTCCATTAAAAATTTGTAATCAATGTCCAGGCCGCAATAATGGACCAATCGTCGGGTTCAGACCAGAATAGACCCCTATAGTTTTTGGTGATGATCGCAAAATATTAAGTAGATGAAATGGACCAAAAACGATGTTTTTATCCGATTTTGTATCCGCTCTGTATATCGCAATGGTAGTCTGATCGGCGCGAAATTGTATGTAAGGTTTGGGTTTACGACAAAGAATTAGCTTCCAATTTAACGTGATGGTCAGATAATATTCAGCGGGTTAATCGACTGAAACTTTTGTGTGGAATTTGGTAAAATGTAGTGACTATACCTTCATTCCTGGAATATATGTTCAACCCACGAAAGTTGTGTTTAAAAGGAGAACTCGTGGCTCTCCATTGATGCTAAGTATGTCGATGTACATGGTCAGATAACAGAGTTACAGCCTAGAATATACAGGGATCCCAGAGTTTTAGTTGTGTGTAGTGTAATCATAGTAAACTTATAAGTCACAGTTATAGCTCAGTATTGAACAAATTTGGTGCGAGGTAAGATTGGGAAATATATCCAAATTTAATTCCATATTTTTAATTTTGGGGGGCATATTCCGACAAAGTACGAAACGTGAAAAGCAACTCTAGCCTATCCCTTGATGCAAATTGTATAAAAAACAGTTACATAACGGAACTACTGTCTAACATATGAGTGGGCTTCCTTTATGCTTGTGGTTTTGTTTGAAAGGAACTAAATTTACCTTCCATGTAGAGTTGTACCAACCTTGTTCAATTGGACGACGTAGTTCACTATCTTGTTGAATAGTTCACTATCTTGTTGTTTGTATGACAACAAGTAAAAAAGTGTCAGTCGGCTTTGCCGACAGATATATACCCTCAGCCAATGTGAAGCAAAAATTTCACCTCCGGACAGATCGAATGAATTTAAGGTCTCTTCAGAATTTTGTGGCCCTTTTGGACATTTGAACTTGCCGACAAAAATGTGGATTAGGAATCAACTGCACTAAGATACAAATGTTGAACTTTTGTAGGGCAGGAACCCTAGAGAGGACCGATATGGGCCATTTTAGAAGTTAAACTAAATTTTGATAAAATATTAGGAGATCCAAAGTTGTGACCAAAATGGTTGCTCCATTTTAGTGAAATTTTTTAAATATTGGGGAGAAGTACCGAAAGTTGTGGACCGGTATTGCCCATGAAACAAATTTTGGATATAACATGACGAAGACAAAATGTTGGACCAAATCGGTTGAACAGTTCAAAAGTTATCGTGTTCTCCGACCGCCACATATGGTTTTTACACCTTTCGGGCTGTTTTCCCAAGAAATATGGACTTGGCCCTGAAAAGCTTTTACCGTCGTAATGGAGGTAGAGAATGCAAATCGCTTCAACAAAAATCAAAGTAATTCGAGAGCAGGTCTTAAAGTGAACTTATCCGAAATTTTGTGTGAGAGGTACCAGAAGGAGTAGACAAATATAGTCCATATTCAAACCTGATCTATATCTGGTAGAAATATTAGGATGTGGGGGAGATACCTGAAGGAGTGGACCGATATAGCCCATCTTCGAATTTAAACTATGATTTGATAAAATATTACGAAGGCCAAATTTTGGACCGAATCGACAGATCCGTTCGAGAGTTATTTTGCGCTCCAACCACTACACAAGGTGTCATAGGGGCTTTTTGCACCTTTCCGGCAATTTTCTCAGGAAGTGTGGACTTGCCCCTGATGAAACTTGTACCATCGTATGGGGGGAAGTGAATAGAAGTTGTTGCAACAAAAATCAAAGCGATTCCAGAGCAGGTCCTAAACTGAACTTTTCCGAAATTTTGTGGGGGAGTTACCCGAAGGAGTGGGCCGATTGAGTCCATATTGGAACCTCATCTAGGTCTAGTAGAAATTTCACGATGTGCAAAGTATGGACCAAATCTTTTACTCCCTTCAAGAGTTATCTGGCGCACGAATTTTCCGTTACCTCGGCTTTCGATTAGGCTATCCGGCCGACCATGGAGACTCCCCAGGGTTAGGGTACTCAATACCCAATCGAACCCAACACACTAACATTGAAAGAGGAGTAAATTCTATTGCTTTTTTGCTCTACCATACACTCATACCAAAGGGGAAACCTCACACTGGGATCTTGATGGAACGATCCCGTACTAGCCCACCCTTCCAAGATACAGTATATCTATATCTTACCTTTCTCTGGACCCCCATATGCAACACTTTTGTGGGGGAGGTACCGGAAGGAGTGGACCGATATAACCCATGTTCGAACTTAAACTAAGTTTGGAGAAAAAAATTACAAAAGCCAGATTTTGGACCGAATCGGTTGATCCGTTCGAGAGTTATCGTTCGCAACAGCCAGCCAGACAGACGGACATGGCTAAATCAACTACAAATTGTGTGAAAAACATTTCGTCCAAACATACTTGGGGTCTAAGCCATTATTTCGATGAGGAACATTTTGCCCGTATGAAAGTGTATATCAGGAATATTGTCAATTATTTCATATTCCATTTCAGAAAAAAAGGATAAATTTTTTTCGCGCTACATCAACGATTTTTGATATGTAGGTTAAGAAAAAAATTCCGAGTACGAATCTGGTCGCGAGCCAATTTTTGGTTGTTGCGGACAAAAGTTATGGCGCTTTTATTTCGCTTTTTAAGAAAAAAATATTATAAAAACGCTAATTATTTTAATGAGCACAATTGTTACAAAAAAGTTCTCGCGAAGTTACTTCAGCGAGTAGATTGCATAATACCTGCAAAATGTTACACAGAATTCGCGGAATGTACAAAAAATTGATAAATTATTGAATATAAGTCTACTTTTTTCAAAATTAAGGCCCATTTAGTGGTCATAAAATTACAAAAAAAATTGTTGTGGATCCAAACTTCACGGCAAATCAAATGAGACTACAATCGCACAGATTGGTGTTATAGTTTTGATGTTACAGCCAAAATAAGCACATATTTCGGTCAAAAAAATTATTTTTTGTTTAAAAAAATATTTTTCACATGCATTATGTAGTAGAAAATATTGTAAAAATTTATAGGAATACTTCCTTCATTTTGCTTAAATCTCCCAACAAAATAGACGGATTTTGCTTTATTGACATTCATATTAAAGCTTTCCCATTAGGGAAGCTAATTGTGTTGATGGGGATATATGTCAAAGCTTCTGAAATGGAAATAGAGGCCAAATAACCCATTTTTATTTATATGCATTTTTAAATACGTGTAAATCGCGTAATTATAAAAATCAGTTTGTCCGCATGTGATTTTCATGTACAGTAATACCGTATCTTTTAATTTGAATATAGTTTTCGAAATTTAATTTGGTGGCTAAGATGTAGCATCGTCTGTATCTTAGTGCCTAAAAACCTATATAACGTCGCTAGCTTGCGCAGAGAGCGTATGCTTTTTGTCCGCATCCGATTTCAGTGTCCACCATAAAAATCTACATCGATATATATCTATTTCAAGGCGGTCAGCGAAGAACCGTGGATGTAGCATCACACACTATTTTTTTGGATAAATGAATGTAGCTCCCTTATCAGTGAAGTTTTCAAATCTCTGTTTCCGCTAAAACAAAGATGCTGTATTAGTTGTTTCATTGCAGTGGAAACGAACCGCAGAAACGCGATAAAATACGCGATATTTCCAAAAACAATTTTAGGTGATTTTTCTACTTTGGATTTTCTTGTAACTCGCGTTTTAGTGGATGGATTTTCACGGAGAATGATTTATTAGATCCGGAACGTAAAAAACTAAAATGTGCAATCAAGTACGAGGAAATCGAATGACAATTGTAAAAATTAGGCCCGAATAATATGATTTTTAGAAAAATATTCACACAAAATTTCGTCATTTCGATACATATTTCTGTGAAGCTGTGGAGGCTACATTCACGATATACGTATCAAAAAGCTCAGAATCGCAAGTACTATAATCCTATTAAAGCCTTTTTGAAAAATCTGTTTGCGGAACGCGACTAGAAGAAAATATCAAAAAACACTGTAAATTTGGCTTCAATATGTCAGCGTCATTTATTGGTAGACGCTGATGAAATTATGAAAAGTTATACATTAGTGAGATTATCCTTACTTAGTTGGCTTCTACTTTTACTTTGACAGGAAAATCGTGAGAAGTGTGGTTTACTCACAAATCGAGAGAAAACAAAAAAAGACACGTTGGCTTCAACCCATTTTTACCCATTTTCTAACATAAATATAGCCACAGCTTCCACGCAAATTAAGTTTTAAGGCCAATATTTTTTGCCACGTCCAAAAACATTTCATTTTATCCATAAACATTTAATTTGTATAATATACAATCACAAGTCGCGTGTTCTAAAAGGGTAAACCTTGGCTTCAGCTATGTTAAATTTTCAAAAATATTGGTGATATACCCTCGTTAGCATAAATGCTAAGGGGATAAAAAGGTTACTCCCTTCTAGATTTATTGTGCATTCCAGCCCATACGAGGGACAGACCGACGGACTGATATTTTTTTCAAACATAGATCAAGTTATTTGGTCGAGGTGTTCCGTTCTTTGCACATCTCAATGTTTCAAAAGACATAGATGGTCTATGTATGACTGTTACAAAACCCCTACCGCCAACATGTGTGTCTGCTTTGGTCCAAATTTTACATATCGTAGTATTTCTGTTACCTACTCCACAAAAGTTGTGTTTTGCTAAAATGGTACGTGCAATATCTCTCGAACGGAGCAAACGATTTCGTACAAACTTCGGATGTCGTAACATTTTGTCCGTACATAGTTTAAATTCGAAATATCAACCTTAGGGTACCTCTCTCTCAAAAGTTCAACATTTTTGTTTAATGGCAGTTTAATGTTTGTTTGAGTATCCTTTGGAATTTTTTACCAAAGGTACTTCTTGTGATCCTTTTTAGAGCAATATTATGCTTTTCGTGGGAAAGTACTTGCTTCTCGACATAATGATCCAAAAGTTCTGAATTATATGATGAGGATGTGGGACTTTGCTAGAATTCGCCAGCTCGATTATTTCAATTAAGTAAACACTTTCATAAAAACTAACTTTCGTCCTACTAAGACAGCAATAAATAAAAATTTGAAATGTTTCCGCGAAGAGCTTTCAAAATGTACGTAAATCAATGGCCTTCAATTTACATATCTAAGGCTGATGTAAGCTATGTCGCAGCATAGGTCAACTGAAGGACTCACATACCTTAAATTAAAACACGTGTGGTAACAACTCGGTTCTTTATTGGTTCCAGATGACGAATATTGGATTTATGCCCGAAACAAAACAGGAATCGACTAAAGTTGTTCATGTAAGAAGCACCTGGTCGCCTTTTTTTTGAGCGTGTGGTGACCATACGGCTTGAGAAATGTAGGACGATTAATTCTGAGTGGTACACTACAATTTGTTTGTCTGAAGTCTCCTGATAAATTCGAAAACGAACAGTAGAAGACGAATCGTTCTGCCTCCTGACAATGCGACTCTCACACAATGATTCAACCCAGCGCCTGATTTACCAGACAAAACGTGGAATTGATAGGTCATAAGCCCTGACTGGGTATCTAATGACTTCATTTGATTCCAGCATATCAAGCAAAAAGGCGTGGCGAACGATTTTTGTCGCCAGAACCATGTTTTGGAGGTGTCTAAACGGGAGTGGAAAAAGTGATTCAAGAATTGGTTGGAACGCAAACTAACTAAAACTATTTTTGATGGTAAATATTCGCATTTTCATTGTTAGCCCATATAGTTATCGTGCAGTCATCGTAAAGGTGGGATTTCTACTTTCATTGCCAGTAGTGGGATTCTCTAATGCATTTTTTGGTTACCGACAAAACTCGTTAAATTTAAAACGCAAAATTATGAACGAAAAGTACCAATACAATTTGACAACACTGTGGCAACACCTTCATTGTGGTCGCTAACTTACCGACAGTTTTTTAATTACCAAAATTGGAAGCATTTTAATTATACCGATTTTTGGTGGTAACCAAAAAAAAATGTGTTAGAGAATCCCACTACAGGCTTTGTTTTTGGAAGGCCAGGAGCCACAATTGTGTGCGTTGTTGTAAAGTTGAAGTTTTCTACTTTCGTTATCAAGCTTTGCTTTTGGAATTCTAATAATAGAAGCGGAGATAATCGCATTAGAATAAAACATTGTTGCCAGCAGAGAAAGGAAACATAAATTCCTATGCACGCGTGCATAGGCATTATGTGCTTTCGCTGACCCAGTTGTGTGCGTATAGTTTTGTGTGTAAAACTATTGTTGGTTGTTGCTAATTGCGTAAGCAGCAATGACATTGCAAAACCTTGTCTATTTGAAAATGTTGTCTATTAAGGCGAACATAATTTAAATTAATTTCTCGTTGGAGCTTAATGATCGAATATTTTTTGCAAGTGAAAAAGGAAAGCCGAAGATTCGAACCAAAACAACCACCATTCTGTGACCTGTTTTCACTGTTGCAAGCAGCAGATCGACTCAGCTGGTCGAGACATTAATTTTGGTAAATATAAGTACGTATAGGTCTACGACCATTATTTCGATGAGTTAAAAACTTTTTTGCCAAAAGCAACTTATAATACCCTCTCCTTGATGAAGCACATCTTTGATTCTATCAAAGTATTAGCCTTCAAACTGAGGGTAAAATTATCAGTCGAATTTTCCGACAGAAATGTAAATTGAAATATTCATTGACAAAATCGAATCGAATACCGGCTATGTAACCAAAATCCTTTTCCCAATAATTATTTATTATTAGGGAGTTTTCAGATTTTATGGTCCTTTGGACGTATGAAGACCGATGTAGACTATTTTTGAAGTTAAACTAAATTGGGACAAAGTATTAGGAGATCAAAAGTTTGAACCAAATCGGCAACTTCTTTCAAGATAACCGAGCGTACCATTTTAGTGAAATTTTTTCCACTTTTGAGGGGAGGTTACCGGAATGAACCGATATAATTCTTCACTGAAATTGAACTAAGTTTGGACAAATATTATGAAGGCCAAATTTTGGATCGAATCGGCTGGTCTTTTCGAGAGTTATAGTGCGCCGCAGGCACTACACATGGTGCCATAGAACTTTTTACAGCTTTAAGGCTATTTTCTCAGGAAGTATGGACTTGCCCCTGAAAAAACATATATCGTCGTAATGGGGGCAGCGAATACAAATTCTTGCAAAAATAATCAAAGCTATTCGAGGGCTGGTCTTAAACTGCACTTTTCCGTAATTTTGTGTGGGAATTAATTGAAGGAGTGGACCGATAGAGCCCATATTGGAACCTTATCTATGTCGGGTAGAAATTTCACGATGTGCAAAGAATGAAACTAACTCGGTTACTGCGCACAATTTTAGTGAAAAGTTTTGAACTTTTGTGGGGGAGGTACCAAAAGGAGTGCACCGATATGGCCCATCTTCGAACTTAGAGTAAGTTTAAACAATATAGTATGAGGGTCAAATTCTGGACCGAAACGTTCGAGACTTATCGTGCGCCCTAGACACTACAATTGGTGCCGTAGGGCTTTTTACAGCTCTCGAAATTAAACTAAATTTGGACAAAGTATTAGGAAATCCAAAGTTTGAACCAAATCGGCTGTTCCGTTCAAGATAATCTTGAGTACCATTTTAGTGAAATTTTTTGCACTTTTGATGGGGGGATACCCGAAGGAATGGACCGATATAATTCTTCTTTGAAATTGAACTAAGTTTGGACAAATGTTAAAAAGCCCAAATTTTGGATCGAATCGGCTGGTCTTTTCGAGAGTTATCGTGCTCTTCAGGCACATGGTGCTGTAGAACTTTTTGCAGCTTTCAGGCTATTTTCTCAGGAAGTATGGGAGCAACGAATACAAGTTCTTGCAAAAATAATCAAAGCGATTCGAGAGCAGGTCTTAAACTACACTTTTGTGTGGAAATTACTTGAAGAAGTGGACCTATAGAGCCCATATGTCAGGTAGAAATTTTACGATGTGTAAAGAATGAAACTAACTCGTTTACTGCGCACAATTCTAGCGAATAGTCTTGAACTTTTGCGTGGGAGGTACCCAAAAGAGTGGACCGATATGGCCCATCTTCGAACTTAAATAAAGTTTAAACAAAATATCAGGGCCAAATTTTGGACCGAAACGGTCGAGAGTTATCGTGCGCCCTAGCCACTACAAATAGTGCCACAGGGCTTTTTACAGCTTTCGGCCAATTTTCCCAGGAAGTATGGACTTGCCCCATTAAAAATTGTAGCGTTGTAATGGGTGCAACGAATACAAGTGTTTGCAAAAAGATTAAAAGATATTCGAGAGCAGGTCCTAAACTGAAGTTTTTCGTAATTTTGTTGTGTGGTACCCGAAGGAGTGGACCGATAGAGTCCATATTGGAACCTCATCTACGTATGGCAGAAATTTCACGATGTGCAAGTATGGACCAAATTGGTTACTTCCTTCATGAGCTATCGTGCGCACAATTTTACCGACATTTTCGAACTTTTGTGGTGGAGGTACATGAAGAAGTGGACCGATATAGCTTATCTTCGAACTTAAACTAAGTTTAGAGAAAATATTACGAAGGTACAATTTTGGACCACATTGATTGATCCGGTCGAGAGTTATCGTGCGCTCCATCCTGCCAGACCGACGGATAGACATTGGTAAATCGACTCCAAATTGTCTGAAACGCATTTCGTCCAAAAACTATTATTTTGATGAGGCACATTTGCCCGTATGAAAGTGTGTATTGCCTCGTTAGCATAAATGTTGATGGTATAAATAAATGCTGAGGGTTTAAATAACTGCGGAGGTTATAAAAACTGATCTAAAGAACATATTACGAACAACGCAACATATTAGGTGCATGATGTTGACATGAAGCTTTCGGCGGTGTGATTTTCTTTATTTTTTGGACCTGTATATGTCAACAGCTAACGATACGGGGGGAACTCATCGAATTGCATTCACTTTCTGGAGATAAAATATCAATTTTTGGATTGGAAAGGTAGAAATTTGAGTTATCTCTACCATATTTCCACTTTTCCGGATTCATAAACCTGTCAAATGTGATTTTTTTGAATTTTTATTGCAGTCTTGAAAATTTTGAACATAATTCAGTATAAAATTTTGACTTTATACATTGTTTCGACCGATTTCTTCATAAGAATAATTTTCGGAGCTTTAAGCATCGATTTTCATCAAATTGCAAGACCCTAATACACATTTTTTACACAACATTTGTTGGCAATCAACACTCACAGCCTCTATATATAATTATAAAAAGTTTTTTGTAAAAGTTTACCACATCTGACAAAGGATTTGTGTAAATTTTTAGGATGGTACTATCTTGGTGAACCATTAAAACATGCTAATATTTTGAAATTTTTTCATAAAGCGAGTAAAAAGTACCGTTATAAAGCATATGTGAAACATGTTAGGTATTGAAAATATCGGCTACTATATACTCTAAATGTCCACAAAAAAATAATTTACAATTCCTCTCCTATCGTCAGATATAACGGTATTTGTAGGCAAATATTGGTTGGTTCTATTCAGATGAGTGTATATGTATTTGATCATTTTTAGTGGTATTGGAAATTACACTCTTTGTCGATACCGACTCAGGAACGATTGACCCAGGACAGAGAACACCTACTTTCTTCGGGAATGATATTTAAAATGTATGTATGTATGTATACCAGTGTTGCCGAGTTTGATGATTTATCGGCATTTTCACGATTTTTTTCCCAGTATTAAAAAATGACGAGTTTTCACATAAGCTGGTATTATTTTGTTGCGATGTTATGTTATTTATGCCTTGAAAGTTCTTTAAAAATAGTCATAATAAATCGACTTTAATTTGTTTGAGAGGCCTTTAAAAATATTCCTCGAAATTCCTTGGTTATTATCTTGAAAGCTCTTCAGAAACTAACTTTCATAAACCTTTCAAACAATGTTGAATTTGGTAGTATCCGGGTACGCACTTTCCGAGTTATACATAAACTCCCAAATGTACATATAACAAATTCTGACAGCAGCATTTCAAATTTTTTGGTAAAAAACATGTAATGTGGATGTTAAACTAGTAGTCACTGACACAAATGGTCCCCAATCAAAGCTGTGCTATTCGTCATTATAATTAAAATCGCAAAAATGAAAAGTGGGGTTTCATTAGCAACTATTGCGATATATTTGTTGTTTGACCACCTACGATAACCTACTTTACATCGATAGAAAGGGATATTTTCTACATTCATTGTTAGGTTTTGCTTTTGGTATAACCCTTATAGACGCAGAGATATTTGCTTTGGAATAAAACGTTGAGTTTTTCTCCAAATAAGTTTTTGTTCATTACGACCCCTGAATATTATCCGGCCGTCACCAAAATCAGTGGTCTTCTTCCCCTTCATGACCCCAATCAACGCCCAAAATTTGGTGAGGATCCGATCAAAATTGCGACCTGTAACGTGATTACAAGGTTTTAATGGACAGACGGACGGGCAGACGGACACTCATAGTGGTGTAGGGTATAAAATTAATTTTATTTGCAATGGAGTAGTCTGAGAACTTTCCGCATAGGGATGAAGTGTTACTGATTTTGAAAATTTTCCTACACACAGAAAAATTATACTATGCGATTAAGTCTGACTATTTTGAAAAGCAAAGTAGATGTCGTCATACCAAATAAAAAACGAAAACCCTTCTAATTTATTTTAAGTAATCTGTTTTAATTACTTTGTCTATGAATTGATTGTTCCGTAAGGACCAGTTGAGTATATGTTCTTGAAAGTACTTGTTAACCATTCTGAGTATATTTTATAGGATGTATTAAATCCTCTACAAGAGATTTGATCACATCAATGACTCACGACAATATTAATTTTATTAAGTAAGGGGCGCCAGTTTTTACTCACTTTGATATTAGGTTCATTTGAACTCATTTCAATAGAGTCCCTCCGCATCCAGACAACCATGATCTCCCATTCTACTATACACATGTCGTTGACGAGTCGGGACACATTCAATTCATTTTCCGCGAAGGGGAGAGAATATTTTGTCATTGCGGAATTATATTAGAAATCTTGCAAAAATATTATTACGCTGCATGAAACGCAATTTTCCCAATGTCCCCTAATGGATGAACTTATATCAAATAACAGTCTTACTAATTAGCGCCGAATTTCCATTTAATCAGCAAAATCTCCAACAAGTATCCAATTCATTAACATTATCCACCAATGCCGACACAATTTTTTCTAACAAAAACTTTTCGCTGTCCCTCTTTATGGCTTAACTTAGAACGGCTTCATGTTAGAAAACTGTTAAATACTTTAAATTCCTACGCAAGATTGGATTGCAAAAAAGGACATGATACGTGTTCTGGGCAATCAAGCACACCAACTTGTATTTGCCGAGCAATTCTAAGTCAGAACATCATTCATAGTTTTGGGGGAAGAAAACTTTTACCAGAACTTTTTTCTACGAATCCCAACGACATTTTTGTTTCAGGCGAAAACCATCCCCCCCAAACACGACATTGGGGAACGAACATTCGGCACAAATGAACACATACATGTTAACATGTACGTACGTACACACATATCAGTGTCAGACATACCAAACGTTACTGACTTTTTGTTAGAAATGCCAAAATGATCCTAGCCATATGAGGAGACTAGCACTGGAGCAGTAGGTAACATTGTTTTAGGTCTACTTTTTCACTCTGCCGGTTTGTTGGGTTTTTGTTTTATTTCAACTTTAATCACACTTAAGTTAAGACTTTATCTCTATGACAGTTGTAACAGGCTAAACCCTTCTTTGTATTTTCTTTTTCGGCCAACAACAATATTTCATGTTGTCTCCGTTGTTGTCGTTTCAGTTTGGCTATATGTTGTTGGGTAAGAAGCCTGTGTTTATGTTTATTATACCATATCCTGCGTAAAGCTTAAATGATAATCCTAAATTATTTTCTTTTGCAAAAAATTATCCTGCAACAAAATAAAATAAGCTGTGAATTGTGCACGACATAGACGAGGCGGTAAATATTTGTGTCACTAAACTTTAAACCGAAGTTCAAATCATAAAGACAAACGGTTAGAATTCAAAACAAGACGGATATATCTCCGTCTCAGCCTTTGAACAAAAAAAGAAACAAACTCAATTTTTATGCCGTATATAAAATATATTGTTTTTGTATCACGAGTGGTTATAAGTGTTCCATACGCCATTTTTGACTTTTGAGATATAGGTGGTTTCTAGGGTTTTCTCGTAAGATCTTTCTGGATTTTTGATCGGCTTCTTCCTATTTGCTCTATTTTTCGAGATATCCACGTTTCGGTACGAAAGTTTAAATTTTTAAAAAACAGAATTTTTGTCAAGTTGACTTTTTAATAACTAACAAATTTAAAAACACATTTCAAAAATCAGAACTTTAATTTTCGATTTAAAAGTTTTAAATTAATTGAGTCAATGATAGAAAATTTGTTTTGTCAGTTTGTTCCATATGATATACAATATTTTACATTTTTGTTATAAGTGTGGATATCGAACAAATTGACCAAAATTATATTTTTAACTTTTATATTCCAGCCGATATTCCTCAAATTTTTTGCAATTACATTCTATATACTATTATCAATAATTCATTTTTAGAATACAAATATTTTCTTCAATAAGCTCCACGCAGTTGTGAACCCAAATTTTAAAATGCGATTATCTCAAAACTGTAAAATGGCGTGTGGAACACTTAAGCATGACACCGACAATATACCAATCATTTTTAGTAAGTAAACTTTTGATTCATAGATAACTCCAAATACTAAATTACGGTAAACTAAGTTTGGAAGAAATTTTGAACATTTCAAATAGATCCGATACGAGTGCTCAAACTGCACTTTTCCAAAATTTTGTGCGGGAGGTATCCGAAGGATGAATAATGGATGAAATAATACGATGTGAGAAGTTAGGACCAATCAGAAACTCCATGCGAGAATTATCTTGCGGATATCCCATTTTAGCTAGTGTTTTCGGGGTTTTTTGGAGTTTTTTAGGCAATTATGTCATCAAGTATGGACTTGCTCCAAAAACAAAGCAAAAAACAAACAAGTAAAAAAGTATCAGTCGGCTTTGCCGACAGAGATATACCCTCAGCCGATGTGAATTAAAATACTTTTTTCTCGAAAAAACATATGTATTTATGGGGGTATTCAAAATTTTGGGCGTATGAACTTCCCTACAAAAGTATGGACTAGGATAAAAGCTCAAAGCTTCGAGAGTTGCCATGCGCTCCCGCCACTACTATGGTGCCATAGGGATTTTTTTACACTTTTCGGGCTGTTTTCACAAGAAGTATGGACTTGCCCCTGATAAAGATTTTACGGTCGTAATGGAGACAGCGAATTAGGGTGTCCAAAACCGAAACCGGTTACCCGGTTTTGAGTTACAAAACCGAAACCGGTTTTCGCCAAAACGTCATTTTCGGTTAACCGAAAAAACCGGTTAATTGTGTCGGTTAAACGGTTTCAAAAAAATATTAATATTTTTGGTGTAATAATAGTTGACCTTTGGACTTATATTTCTTGGAGTTTTTGTTTGGCTTTCCAGGTCAGAAATTAAAAAACAGTAAATTTTTGTTTTTTATTTTATTTATTTTCCAATATTTCGATCATCGTCGATGATCATCATCAGGGATTTTCTTTAAATTTTAAAAAGAAAAACAAATAACATTTTGTTATATAAAAGTATAAACAAAAACATGTTTTTAATAATTACATTTTATATTTTTCTATTTGCAACTTGCCACTACACGTTCTCACTAGATCGCAACTGATTTCCAACTAACGAAAATTTTTGTGTTTTTCAATAATGTTCCTGTATATCTGGGCACAGTGTTCTGTGTCCATTTTGTAATTCATTCGGTTTTCCACTGGTACATTTATTATGTGGAGCATTTCGAGCATGTATCTCCGCTTGCTATTCATTTCTTGGGTTAATACCTCGACATCCTTGAAATTCGGTGTATGTCCAGTTTCTGCACAATGTGCTGCAAGGGCTGTTTTTTGTTCCAACGTCTTATTTTTAGTCTTTTGGTCCGATTTATGGCCACTTAATCTCGTTTTCAATTTATTTTTCGTTGTGCCAACATATACTTTTTGGCATGCGCTCGACGAGTCACCATTGCATTTTACTCTGTACACAACATTAGCTTTTTCTTCAACAGGCGTTTTAGTCTTTGTCCGACTAAAAAAGTTATTATTCGTATTGTTGCTCCTTAACGCCAATTGGTATCGTTCTTTGTCATAAAGATTTGAGCATGAAAATCGTTCGGAAAAACCGGGTATGTATGTAAATCTTTTGAATATCTTTTCTTCTTTTTGTTCATTGTTATTAATGTTATTTGATGTTACATGTTTAATCAGTTGATTGATCGTTTTGTTGGGAAAATCGTTCATTTTGAGGATTTGTTTTATCCTGGTTTTGTTTTTGGAATGAAATACTTGGTCACTGATATTTAAGACCCGCCGTATAAAATTTGTTGCTGTATTTATTTTAACTCTCCTATGATGTTTGGAATGGTAATTGATTAGTCGGCCTGATGATGTTGGCTTTTGGTACCAATCAAGTAACAGTTTTTTGTCTTTTCTATATATGATTGAATCTAGGTATGGTAGTTGGTCGTTGGATTCACACTCCATTGTGAACCGTAACTGTTTATTATATGAGTTTAACGCTTTTTACTGTTTTTTAATTTCTGACCTGAAAGCCAAACAAAAACTCCAAGTAATATTTATACCCTACACCACTATGTGGGGAGGGTATTATAAGTTGGTTTTGGCCAAAAAGTTTGTAACGCATCGAAATAATGGTCGTAGACCCATACTTATATATACCAAAATGAATGTCTCGACGAGCTGAGTCGATCTGGCTATGTGTGTCCGTCCGTCAGTCCGTCCGTCCGTCCGTCTGTCCGTCTGTCCGTCTGTCCGTCTGTCCATATAAACCTTGTAATCACGCTACAGGTCGCAATTTTGATCGGATCGTCACGAAATTTTGGATGTTGATGGGGGTCCCGGAGGGGAAGAAGCCTATTGATTTTAGTGATGGTCGGATAATATTTAGGGGTCGGAATGGGCAAAAAACTTATGTGGATAAAAAGACAACGTTTTTTTCCAAAGCGAATATCTCAGCTTCTATACGGGGTATACCAAAAGCAAAACCTGACAATAAAAGTAGAAAATATCATTTCTAATGATGTAAAGTAGGTTCTCGTAGGTGATCAAACAACGAAGATTTCACAATAATCGCAAATAAAACCCAAATTTTCATTTTTGCGATTTTAGTTATAATGACGATTATCACAGCTTTGGTTGGGGACTTTCCAAAAGCAAAGCCTGGCTATGAAAATAGAAGATTCCATCTTTACAATGATGTAAACTAGGTCGGCGTAGGTGGCCAAATAACGGAGATTTCGCAATAGTCGGTAATACATCCCATTTTTCCACTTTTTTGGAAATCACGCTACAGGTCGCAATTTTGATCGGATCGTCACGAAATTTTGTGGGTTAATGGGGGTCACACAGATGAAGAAGCCTATTGATTTTGGTGATGGTCGGATAATATTTAGGGGTCGTAATGGGCAAAAAACTTATTTTGGAGAAAAATACAACTTTTTTTTCCTAAGCGAATATCTCAGCTTCAGTATGGGGTATACCAAAATCAGAACCTGGCCATGAAAGTAGAAAATATCGCCTTTCTAATGATGTAAAGTAGGTTCTCGTATGTGATCAAACAACGAATATATCGCAATAGCCGCTAATAGAACCCAACTTTTTATTTTTGCGATTTTAATAATAATGACGAATATCACAGCTTCGGTTGGGGATCTTCCAAAAACAAAGTCTGACTATGAAAGTAGAAAATCCCATCTTTACAGTGATGCAAAGTAGGTTGGCGTAGGTGGCCACATAACGGAGATATCACAATAGTCGGTAATACATCCCATTTTTTCATTTTTTTTTGTAATCACGCTACAGGTCGCAATTTTGATCGGATCGTCACGAAATTTTGGGGGTTAATGGGGATCCTACAGAGAAAGAAGCCTATTGATTTTGGTGATGGTCGGATAATATTCAGGGGTCGGAATGTAAAAAACATATTTGGAGAAAAAATCAGCGTTTTATTTCAAAGCGAATATTCCGCTTCTAAAAGGGGTATATCAAAAGCAAAACCTGCTGATGAAAGTAGAAAATATCACCTTTGCAACGATATTACGTAGGTTGTCGTAGGTGGTCAAACAACGAAGATATCGCAATAGCCGCTAATAGAACACAACTTTTCATTTTTGCGATTTTAATATTAATGATGAATATCACAGCTTTGGTTCGGGACCTTCCAAAAGCAAAGTCTGACGATGAAAGTAAAAAATCACGCTACAGGTCGCAATTTTAATTGGATCGTCACGAAATTTTGGGTGTTATCGGGGGTTCCATAGAGGAAAAAACCTTTTGATTTTTGATAATGGCCGGATATTATTCAGGGGTCGGAATGTGAAAAAATATTTGGGAAAAAGACCAACGTTTTATTTCAAAGTTAATATCTCCCTTCTGTAGGAGGTATATCGAAAGCAAAACCTGGCAAGGAAAGTAGAAAATATCTCCTTTACAACAATGTGAAGTAGGTTGTCATAGGTGGTCAAACAACAGAGATATCGCAATAGTCGGTAATGCATCCCTTTTTCCATTTTTGTGCAATCACACTACGAAATTTTGATCGGATTCTTACGAAATTTTGGGGGTTGATGGGGGTCTAACAGAGAAAGAAGCCTATTGATGTTTGGCATACATCCCACTTTTCCATTTTTTATTTGGGTTGTACTGTCGATGCACTTAAATGCGTTAAAAAAATTGACCTGTGTTAATGAAGACATTCAGAGCAAAGGCTCTAAGCTATCCCAATTTTAATATTTTGAACTTTATTAGTCAAAAGCTTATGAACAGGGGTAGTGGTGTAGGGTATCACATAGTCGGCCCCGACCCGACTATAGCCTTGGCTCACTTGTTTTAATATTAAATTGAAAGTAAACTAAACTTAACTAACACAAGGTATTGACAATGTTGTAAATATCAGATACCTTTAAATTGGAAAAATATTTTGTGTAAAATGTATAGTTTGCCAATCTAGTTCAATTGAACGATCTATGAGAAAACTGCGTATACGTAATATCCCAAGGTAGTTCGAATAACGTTACTCATATTTTTTAAATTAGTACAGTAAACTAAGAACTTGTCGAATTTAAGGTTGTAAAGGGTAACGATAACAAAATACATGTTTGATTCCGGCACGATAATTTGAGGTTCTCAACACATGAGGGAGAATCCAGACTTAATAAAATGCAAACTTAATTCTTTTGGTACACAATTTTATATATGTAAGGGTTTTTACAATTTTTAGAGCACAACTTCAGTCTTAATTTTACTGTTCTCACTTCGAGGTTGAATGTCAAATAACAGGGATATTATGAGATAATTATATAATGTCGAAGTTGTCTTACTTAATTTACCCCTTTCCGCACATTTTTAATCAAATATTTATCAATTATGAGCAATTTTGTACCTATTTTACAACACCGGTTAACCGGTTTTGAAAATTTGTGAAAACCGAAAACCGGTTTTAGAAAAAATTTTAAATTTCGGTTAACCGTTAACCGTTTTGTTTGGAAAACCCGGTTTTTTGGACACCCTACAGCGAATGCAAGTTGCATCAACAAGAATCAAAGTGTTTCGAGAGCAGGTATTAAAGTGAATTTATCCGAAATTTTGTTTGGGAGGTACCCGAAGGAGTGGACCATTACAATCCATATTCGGAAATGATCTATATCTGGTAGATATATTACGATGTGTAACGTATAGACCAAATCGGTCTCTCCCTTCATGAGTTATAGTGCGCACAATTTTTCCGAACATTTTTGAACATTTGTGGGGGAGGTACCTGAAGGAGTTGACCGATATGGCTTATCTTTGAACTTAAACTATATTTTCACAAAATATTACGAAGGCCAAATTATGGACCGAATCTGCAGATCCTTTCGAGAGTTAACTTGAGCTTTAACAACTACACACGACGTCACTGGGTTTTTTATACCTTTCAGGCTATTTTTTCAGGAAATATGGACCTGCCCCTGATGATACTTGTACCGTCGTATGGGGGGGAGTGAATACAAGTTGCTACAACAAGTCTAGTAGAAATTTCACGATGTGCAAAGTATGGACCAAATCGGTTACTCCCTTCAAGAGTAATCGGGCGCACAAATTTCCGAACATTTTCAAACTTTTGTGGGGGACGTACAGGAAGGGGTGGACCGATATAGCCCATTTTCGAACTTAAACTAAGTTTGGACAAAATATTACGAAAGCCAAATTTTGGACCGAATCGGTTGATCCGTTCGAGAGTTATCGTGCGCTCCAGCCAGACTCCAAATTGTCTAAAACACATTTCGTCCAAACATACTTGGGGTCTAAAACCATTATTTCGATGAGGCACATTTTGCCCGTATGAAAGTGTATGTACCCTCGCTAGCATAAATGCTGAGGGTATAAAAAATATTATACCGTTAAAAAGGGTGCCGCAGGGACAACGTGCTGAAAAAAAAAAAATCAAAACAATCCGAGAAGAGCCCTTAAACTTCCCTAATTTCGAATTTTGGGTGACCCAAGGAAGTGGACCGATATAGTATACATTCGAACTCGTTATATATCTGAAAGGAATAATATGATTTGCTCCATTCGAGAGTTATCGTTCGCATAATTAAACATAAACAAGTAAAAAAGTATCAGTCATCTGTGTTGACGGAGATAATGCCCTCAGCCACTGAAAAAAAACTAAGCTCAAAACAACAAACACAATAATTATGCGGTATATAAAACATATTGATTTTGTATTACGATTTTGAGGCTATACCAAATCATTGACATATACGAAACATTTTTAGTAACCAAACATCTTCACAAAGGACTCGAAATATTAAATTGCGTTAAACTAAGTTTGGAAGAAATTTTTGAAAAACTTGTATAGTTATCTTGCACAATAACAGGGTTTTGGAACTTTTGGGCCATTATCTCGAGAAGTATTGACTTACCCCGGAAAAAATGTACCGTTGTAAATAAGGCCGCTAGAACAACCTACTAAAAAAAAATAACCAAAACGATGGGAGAGAAGCTCTTAAAATTCACTTTTTCCGAATTTTGTGAGCGAGGTACCCGAAGGAGTTGACCGATATAGTCCATATTCCAACCTGATACATGACTGGATGAAAAAATACGATGTGCTAAGTCTGTACCATGTGTGTGCTAAGTCTGGACAAAATATTACGATACCCAAAATTTGGTTCGAATCGGTTGATCTGTTCGAGAGCTATCGTACGCACCAACCAGTCAGACGGACGGACGGACATGGCTAAATCGACTCCAAATTGTCTGAAACGAATTTCGTCCAAACATACTTGGGGTCTAAACCGTTATTTCAATGAGGCACATTTTTGGTCGTATCAAAGTGTATATGAAGAAAAGACAAAATTTTTTAGTTTTCCATAAAAAAAAAATTAAATTTTTTTTTTAAGCTACATGAAAGATTTTTGGTTCATAGATTGGGAAAAAAATGTCATTCTTAAATCTGTTCGTGATACTAATTTTGGTTGTTGTGCGCAAAAGTTATGGCGGTTTCAATTCTGATAAAAAGAAAAAAATCTTTAAAAGACTCTAATCATTATATTGAGAAACTCTCTTAATTAGGGGCTCCCTACATACTATATGTTTACTGAGGTCCCATAACTTTAGTGAAAAAGTTGTGCATTTTCGCGGAAATTAGGAAAGAATTCCAAACAATTGGTAGTTTGCAACTTGTTTTAATAAAATTCAACCTGCTTATGCCTCTGAAAAATATATAAAAAATATGTACGTAATCTATACATCGCGAAGATTCAAATGAAACCAAAACTATACAAATCCGTTTAGTGGTTTTCATATTATAGCGAAAACAACAAAATATATTGAGGAAATTTATAAAATTTTTGTAAGAGAAAATATTTATTAAAATTTATTTTGTGAGTTAGTTAAACAAAATGTAAGAAAAATAGGTCGGAGTTTTTCTTCTATTTTAGTTAAATTTCACGCAATAAATCACATTTTTTATTCTAATCACTTCTCGAAAACACGCTAACATCTAGCAGAAGATTTGGATATCTTTCAAATAAATGTTGGGTTCCTTTAAATGGGGTATAATCTTGAAATAAAATTGTATCGGGTAATGTTCATTTTGAAATGCGTGTAAATCGCGAAATCCTCAAAATCACTTGATGCGCATGCGGTTTACCAATACAGCGAATTCTTCTCTTTTAATTTGTACACATTTGCCAGGATTTACTTTGGCCGCTAAGATGTAGCATCGTCTGCAGTTTAGTGTGCAACAAACTGTATAACGCTTATATTTTGCACAAAGTGCATACACTTTTTATGCGCATCCGATTTCACTATCAACCGTGAAAAAATACATCGATCTAAACATATTTCAATAAAATCCATCAAGAACCGTGGATGTAGCATCACACAGTATTTTTTGGATAAATCGGATACAGCTCCCATGCCACTAAATTTTTCAAACCGCTGTTTTCGCACAAACGCGAGTGATGATTCACTTTCTTCGTTGAAATGGAAACGATCCACATAAAACGCGAATTAGTCAGCGATATTTTGAAAAACATTTTTCGCAAATTTTTCAATTTTTGCAGTAGCCATTTCCGCCGTTCTAGTAGATGGATTTTTATGATCTGTGATTCATATGATCCGGATCGTCGAAAAACTAAAATATCGCGGGATACCAGCCCACACAAAACGATATTGTAAATACTGTACCCAAAAAATAGGTTTTTTAGAAAAAATATCACACTAAATTTTGGCCTTTGGCAGTAGATTACTCTGCTGCTGTGTGGGCTACATACTCAATATACATATAAGATTATGCGAAATCGCGAGTTCTTTAATCCTATAATTGGTTTTTCGAAATATCCGAATGCGCGTCCCAGTTACATAAAAAATACAAAAAACACCTGAAATCCGGCTTCAAAATGTCAGCATCCATAAAAGGTGGATGCAGTGGAAATTTTGGAAAGTGATAAATTAGAAGTGTAATCTTCATTTTGTATTCTCCTACTTTTACTTTGGACAGATGTCCGTCATTTGAATGGTTTAATCAGAAATCGAATAGCAATGTAAAAAACCTGTTTAGCTTCAACGTGTTTTTACCTATGTTTTTTCCTTTACGCGGTCGTAACTACCACGTAAATTAAATTTTTTTGCTAAATTTTTGAGCTTTGTACAAAAACATCTAAAATAATCCAGCAATAGTCATCTTTACTGGTAAACTACAATAGTTCGCGTATTATAATAGTGCAAACCTTGGCTTCATGGAAACTAAAAAATTTTGACTTTTCCTCATATACCCTCGTTAGCTGAGGGTATAATGAATGGAGTTTACAACAAATATTAAATCTACGCCTATTGTTTTGATATTCCTTGGAAAATTATTGTTAATAAATCCACCATTATTCTTGTTGTTTTAACATAACTTGATATATTTGTATGTTCGCATTTCAGCATAATCTGGTTCCGGGTCTATCTCCAGTTCGAATAATATGGCTGCTTCGATGTCCTATAACCACAAAGTTACTGGAGTTAGTTGAGTAGATTTGGCAGGGCAGTTGCAAAGGTGCAGTGTGTTGTGCGGATCTGTGCCGCACGCTGGACAGATGTTTTGTACGGTGTCATCAATCCTAATGAAAATTCAGGCGGTTGCACCATACCCAGAGTAGATGAGCTAAAACTACTCTAGTGTGTCGTGGCTGCTGACATTCATTAGCAGCGATAGAATGGGGAAGTTCTCCGAGGACCACATTCACAAGATGGTGCTGGGGTTCTCTCTTGTAACGTTGGACTTTTCTTTCTATATCATAAATGTCCTTCCTAACACGCATGGGTAGGGGAACAAGAGCATGCCATCTGCATGAGGAGACAAAGATTCTTCCAGTACAGCAAAACAATGGCATGCTCTTGTTCCCATGCCATTGTTTTGCTGTACTGGAAGAATCTTTGTCTCCTCATGCAGATGGCCCACTGACCTGCTTGATAAGCTTGTTGATCAAGGCCTTCTCTATTTTAACGTCTCTATTCTAGGTCATAAAAATCCTTCCTGACTTGCATGAGTGGGTCAACGAGAGTATGCCATTGTGTTGCTGTACTGGTTGATTCTTTGTCTCCTCAAATAGATGGTTCACTGAAGACATGAGGAGGCACCCTGTTGCATTATGGCGGCATTATGACAGATTTCATTATTTTTTATCCTGTTGAACTTATATTCCCGGAACGCACTGGCGCCGATTAGCTTATTGGCCAACCTATTCTGTTATATGTGGTCAACAAAGTTTATTTATCTGCACACGAAGTGTTGCCGGCTAGCAACTTGTTCCTACATCTTCGCTTGTCGCAGATAGCTGTGACATGCGCAGACGATATGGACATGATGTCGAATGTAAACCCTAGAATTTCGGTGAAGTTTGTAGTCGGAATTCTGCTACCATCAAATATGACACCTCTGTCGTTTATGTGGTGAACAGAGCGTGGAAAAGATGGCAATATCAGCCAAATATGAGCTCAGCCTTTTACAAATGGCATCAGGGAAGGTACCTGACGCCAAGATCGTTCAATCAACCGCATACGTTACAGGAGAGGTTAACCAGTTCAGGAATGACCATAACACCTAGGAAAACTCATTGTTTCACTCTACGGGTTTGGACTTCTTGCTCCTGAATTCCATGTACGACTGTCGCCTACTCTTGGAATTGATTATGCAATGTTTCAAACTAGGCCGGAAGCTAGTCTCCTCAATGTTTCCAAACAGCGTGGAGTGCTTGACAGTATTCAATGCTTTTGTTAAGTCAAGCGCCACCATCACTGTTCTATCGTACGGCTGCTTTGCTGGCATCCTTGCCTGGCTTCAGTAGCGGCATCACTCTGCCCATTTCTCAGACTTCGGGGACGATGTCAGTGGTAAGCTGAGAACTTTTGAGAGATACTCGACTCCTGGCTCATCATCGTGTTTCAGCATTACCGTGGAGATTCCATCAGGTCCCAACGCTTTGGATGATTTAATATTCATAATGTCGTTCGCAACATCAATCAGTTTGAATGTTGGTGGTTGCTCCTCGGCAATAAGAGATCTAATGCGAAGTAGTACTCTTCACTTCACCCTTTCACTCCAGCGGTGCTCGACAAACTGTCGATTAAAATAACATTCACACCTCTTCGGATCGGTCAGCGTAACGTCGCCAAATGTAACTGAGGTCCTATCTACATTCTTTCCAGGGTTCGAGAGTGGCTTAACCGTTGCCCATAATCCACTGATTCCGGCTCCAATGTTGCAAATCTTCTGGCGATTTAGCCACTTTCTCCCCTAGAGTTATCAATAGTAGAGCTATCAATTTCTTCAGCCAGCACTATACCCCTTTGATCGTATTCGAGAACCGTAAGTTACAACTCATGTTGAGCATTTAATTCCCAAAAGCGGACTTATGTTAGTCTTATAACCAACAGTACAGCTTTCTCTTGGCGGTTGTATACGTTAAGAAAGTCTACACCGGCAATTCCACGCCTGACTGCTACCTCCATACATTCTATGTACCGGTCATTAGAATTAGACTCAAGCAAACAGAGTGGTGCAATAGGAAAGCTAATCCCCCCACCCCCACTTCTGGTACGATCCCTTTTCAGTACGTTGTTACATTACAACTCTGTAAGCTGCAGTTGTTATTATTAGCTTAGTTTACTGCACCGCCTGACCCCGATTTACTTCCAACTCGTGGCTATTTCCTCTATCCTCTGAGTCCATTGTAGTTGAATTTCAAAAAGGATGGATTTTCTGGGATTTGAATAACGACGGCTGCGGGGAAGTCGGATGTTGTGATAGTCCTTGCGCAAACAATACAAAGAGCTTTCTGAAAGGCAACTGTTTGTCACATAAACAAATCCCAAAACGTTAAACCCCCAAACATTTCTTTGATATGCATGTGTGTATGCTATGTATGCTGATGTAGATGACTGTTAATAGGTGAAAAGGTGGAGGTGATAAAATCCGACAAATACCTTCAATCTGATCCATTGCACTGCGGATTTTGATGGCATCATATAAAAATGGTTATTAATGCTGACCTATCTATATTATGGCTCTATCAACGTGTTACCTATATTGCTATACAAATTCCAAGCTAGTCAGCAAAGCAGATTTTATGTTTCGCCAATACATAAAATCGTTTTCAATTATGACTTTTACAAAGACCGAAATATTGGCATAATAAGCCAATGACCCTAACGTAACATGTAGTGCTCAAACATAGATATTTGATTGTATGTAGTTTGTATATAATGACCAACTGTGACATTTTTATGAATCATTACTGAACAATTAATTAAACGGGTTTTCCTAAATATTGGCAGTTCAACATAAAAAACGTGAAATAAAAACGTTAAGAAAACATTATATGAGTTTTGTCGTAAAACCTTGTGACACACACACCCACCCACTGTGTGCCCAGCAAAACAAAAAATATGCCTTTGGTCCCATATTTATTACACTCGAACGCTTTAAATGTTTTATGACTACACAAAAGAAGTTTTCTTTTCTCTTTGAACCTTAGGAAATTCTTTCTTGTTTTTAGCTTTTGGCCGTAAGTTATCTCCGTACATATTTTCTTTTGATACTAATTTTTCGGTTTGTTTTGTCCCATTTTGTTGGTTTGTTAGCTTGTCCCCCGCCCCCCAGGTTCATAAAGAACAAACTGTTATGACCTTAATAAATTTTGGGTCTACTTTATTAGGGTTATAGTTTCATACTTGACTGCATTCCGTCTATAAATGAATTCCATCCAACCGACCATTTGCACAATAAACCAATCCGTTTAACTTTGTTGTTTTTTTGTCATTCATGGCTGTTGGCAACTATCCGTCGATTGGCTTTTATTTTATGAAACGTGAATTCGCCACGGTTAACTGGAAATGCATATGTTAACTTTAGTACAGTTAGTTAAGGCACCCGTCGTTCTTTGCCACACTTTCACACACATATTCCTATATCCGATAACTGTAAAAGCAATAAAATCCGAAACGACATCAATGATAATCAATTCAATTCGATAGCTACAAAGATTTCTTTATAGAGATTTTCATCATAAATATCATACCTTTACGAGAAGAAAATGCTTTGGGTTGGTAAGGAATGCCGGAAGTTAAGTGTAAAGAAGTTGTGGGATAGTTTGAATTGGTTGCCTTCAGGGTTTACCAAAAGAGAGGATATTTTGGTTTGGGTGGGCAAAAGTAGCTATTTATGACCATATAAAATTTTGTGGAACAAGAGTTAAATTAAATTTATATAAAAAATAATCTTTTAAAGATTTAAGTTTATTAGTCCTTGCAAAAAAAAAATCGTTAAAAAATGTACGTTTATTAATCGTTAAAAAAATATTCTTTAACAGATTTACGTTTATTAATCTTTAAAAAATAAGCTTTATTAGTCCTTGCAAAAAGTATTCTTAAAAATCCATGTTTGCTAGTAATTGAAAAAAAAAATCGTTAAAAAATATTCTTTTAAAAATCCAAATATATTAGTCCTTGAACAAATATTCCTAAGAAATCCACATAAATTAGTCCTTGAAGAAATATTCTTCAAAAAAAAAAAAAAAAAAAAAAAAAATGAGCAACGGCTATAGTCGGAACGGGGCCGACCATGTGATACCCTACACCTCTACCACTGTGCGTAAGCTTTTCACTGGTAAACATTTCTTTTAGGGAATATAATCCGACTACCACCAAACATAATATGCCTCTTTCTCTCTGGGACTCCCATAAGCAACCAAAATTTCGTGACCATCCGATCAAAATTATAACCTGTGTGATTGCAAAAAAATGGAAGAATTGGATGCATTAACGACTATTGTGGTATCTCCCTTGTTTGACCACCTTCGCCAACCAACTTTACACAAATGTGGATGTAATATTTTCTACTTCCATTGACAGGCTTTGCCGTAGGAATACCCCTACTAGAAGCCGATATATTCACAAAGAATAAAACTTTGAATTTGGCTCCACATGAGTTTTTATACCCTCTACCATAGTATGGAGGGTATATTAAGTTTGTCATTCTGTTTGTAACACATCGAACTAATCATTTGCGACCCTATAAAGTATATATATTCTTGATCAGGATAAAATTCTAAGACGATCTAGCCATGTCCGTCTGTTGTAATCACTCTAGGGTTCGCAATAATTGAGATAGAGTGCTGAAATTTTGCACCCGAGGGTCTTTTTTCCATAGGCAGGTCAAGTTCGAAGATGGGCTATATCGGTCCACTTTTTGGTATAGCCCCCATATAACGGTACCTCCGGATTTGAGGTATTTTGACGTTCTTCGCCACATTTGCAGACCGAATTAGCTATAATTTGGCACTTAGGGTTCCTAGTGATCAACAAACTTATATCCCAACGGATATGGGCATAGGTACATGTTTTGGTATAGTCCCCATATAACGGTACCTCCCGATTTTCGGTATTTTGAGAATTGTAGGCACAATTTTTAACCAAACTATCTGCAATTTGACA
This sequence comes from Musca autumnalis, assembly GCF_047663935.1. Taxonomy (NCBI): domain Eukaryota; kingdom Metazoa; phylum Arthropoda; class Insecta; order Diptera; family Muscidae; genus Musca; species Musca autumnalis. The sequence continues at coordinate 147,901 of NW_027411944.1, forward strand.
TTTGAGGTTCTCAGTGGTCATGAAACATCTCCACGAAACATCGTCAACATAGGTCCATGTTTTGGTATAGCCCCCATATAACGGTACCTCCCGATTTTCGGTATTTTGAGAATTTTAGCTACAATTTTTAACCGAACTAGCTGTAATTTGCCATTTGAGGTTCTCAGTGGTCATGAAATATCTCCACCAAGCATCGCCAACATAGGTACATGTTTTGGTATAGTCCCCATATAACGGTACCTCCCGATTTTCGGTATTTTGAGAATTGTAGGCACAATTTTTAACCAAACTATCTGCAATTTGACATTTGAGGTTCTCAGTGGTCATGAAACATCTCCACGAAACATCGTCAACATAGGTCCATGTTTTGGTATAGCCCCCATATAACGGTACCTCCCGATTTTCGGTATTTTGAGAATTTTAGCTACAATTTTTAACCGAACTAGCTGTAATTTGCCATTTGAGGTTCTCAGTGGTCATGAAATATCTCCACCAAGCATCGCCAACATAGGTCCATGTTTTGGTATAGCCCCCATATAACGGTACCACCCGATTTTCGGTATTTTGAGAATTTTAGCCACAATTTGTAACCGAAATATCTGCAATTTGACATTTGAGGTTTTCAGTGGTCATGAAACATCTCCACCAAACATCGTCAACATAGGTCCATGTTTTGGTATAGCCCTCATATAACGTTATCTCCCGATTTTCGGTATTTTGAGAATTTTAGCTGCAATTTTGTCTATTCAAAAATAATCGTGAATATAGGTTCATGTTTTGGTATATCCCCCCATAAACTTGAACCTCCCGATTTACGGGAATTTTCAGTGGTCACGAAATTTCTTCACTAAAATTCGTCAACATGGGTCCATTTTTGAGGGTCTACATTGTTTTGATGAAACTACCCTCAATTTGACTCTTGAAGTTCCCTGCAGCTATAAAACTTTTCCGCCAAAAAATTTAAAGATAGGTTGACTCTTTGATATAGCCCCGTAGGTTGTACCTTTCACCTAGCTGAACACATTTTTTAGATTAGATCAGATAACACTGTGCAACAAAATGGAGGTGAAAGTCTGGGGCACGGAAAATTTCTCTTGGGAAAGAAAGGCCTTGGTGAGTATATTATGAACCCCGAAGGACAGATCCGCCGTGAGTCGAACTTCCGCGTTATGGCGTGATGAAATTTTTGTTAGAGACCCTGTGGGCCATCAGGAATTAGCGTTATATCTTTGTTCACTGTTGCTTAAGTGCTCTACAAAAACAACAAACAAAGATATAATGCTAATTCATGATGGATTACAGGGTCTCTTGCAAGAACTCCATCACGCCATAACGCGGAAGTTTCCACTTCACGGCGGATCTGTCCTTCGGGTTTCATAATGTACTCACCAAGGCCTTTCTTCGGGTTTTTAATATACGCACACAAAGTGCTTTCATCTCCAAAAGGAATTATCTCTGCCCCAATATATGTGTTCCAGTGTAATTTAAGCAATAGTGGGAGGCAGTAGGAGTCCTATCCATTGTCGAAATGTTGTTCCACCTAAAATTGTGAAAGGACCCTAACTATCGGCCCGGCCGAACTTAACGACTTTTTACTTGTCCCATTCCGACCCCTAAATATTATCCGACTATCACCAAAATCAATAGTCTTCTTCCTCTGTGAGTCCCCATCTACCCCCAAAATTTCGTGACCATCCAATCAAAATTTCAACCTGTAGCGTGATTACAAAAATAATCGGAAAACGGAATGCATTACCGACTATTGCGATATCTCTGTTGTTTGACCACCTACGACAACCTTCTTTACATCGTTGTAAAGGTGATAATTTCTACTTTCCTTGCCAGGTTGCTTGCTTTTTATATACCTTTTAAAGAAACAGAGATATTGACTTTGAAATAAAACGTTGACATTTCTCCAAATAAGTTTTTGCCCCGTTATTGGCCCTAACGCCAACCTACTTTACTGTAAAGGCGAGATATTCTATTTTCATAGTCAGACTTTGCTCCCCCCCCCTCCCCCCATCCAAAGCTGTGATATTCGTCATTATAGCCTCAGCATTTATGCTAACGAGGGTATATGCACTTTCATGCGGGCGAAATGTGCCTCATCGAAATAATGGGTTTTGGACCCCAAGTATGTTTGGACGAAATGTGTTTCAGACAATTTGGAGTCGATTTTAAGCAATGTCCGTCCGTCTGTCTGGCTGGTGCGCACGATAATTCTGGAACGGATGAACCGATTTGGTCCAAAATTTGGTTTTCGCAATATTTAGTTTAAGTTCGAAGATGGAAGATGGAACCGATATCACTCCTTCCGGTACCTCCCCCCACAAAAGTTCGAAAATGTTCGGAAAATTTGTGCGCACGATAACTCTTGAAGGGAGTAACCGATTTGGTCCAAAGTTTGCACATCGTGAAATTTCTACCAAACTTAAATGAGGCTCCAATATGCTTTCAATCGGTCCAAGCCTTCGGGTACCTCCCACACAAAATTTCGGAAAAGTTCAGTTTAGGATCTGCTCTCGAATCGTTTTGATCTTTGTTGTATCATCTTGTATTCACGGCCCCCGTATGGCGTTAAAAGTTTCATTAGGGGCAAAAAATCCTACTTCCTGAGAAAATAGCCTGAAAGGTTCAAAAAACCCCTATGACACCGTTTGTAGTAGTTGGAGCGCAAGATTAACTCTCGAACGGATCTGCCGATTCGATCAAAAATTTGGCCGTCATAATATTTTGTCCAAACCTAGTTCAAGTTCGAAGATAAGCCATATCGGTTCACTCCTTCAGGTACCTCCCCCACAAAAGTTCAAAAATGTTCGGAAAAATTGTGCGCACGATACTCTTGAAGGACGGACCGATCTGGTCCATACTTTACGCATCCTAATATACCTACCAGATGTAGATCAGGTTTGAATGTGAACTATATGTGCCCACACCTTCGGGGACCTCCCACACAAAATTTCGGATAAGTTCACTATAAAAGTTTTTTCAGTGGCAAGTCCATACTTCTTGGGAAAACAGTCCGAAAGTTATAAAAACCCCATGGCACCATATGTAGTAGTTTGAGAACACAATAACTCTCGAACTGGTAGACCGATTTGGTTCAAAATTTGGCCAAACGTAGTTTAACTTCTAAAATGGCTCATATCGATCCTCTCCTTAGGATACCTCCCCCACAAAAGTTCAACATTTGTGTCCAAGTGCAGTTTTAGGGTCTGTTCGGAGATCCTTTGAAAATTATACTGATGATGTACAGCCATATTATGATTTCCGTGGACAAGTCCATGCTTCCTGGCATACTGGTCCAACAGGTGGACGATAACCTACTGAAATGACTGTGGGCGCCGATATCTATCGAAAAGATATGACTCTCAAAATAGATCCACTTCCGTATGCATTATGTCAGTCCATTCCCTCCTCCGCAAAACTTTTGAACTTTAATCCTAATCCACATTTTTGTCAGCAAGTTCAAATGTCCAAAAAGTGACACAAAATTCTGTCCGTAGATGAAAGTTCGAACTCACATAGGCTAAGTGTATATCTCTGTCTGCAAAGCCGACTGATGCTTTTTTTATTTGTTATAAAAGGGTGTTTTTTAAGCCCGATAGAACTTGAAATTGTAAAAAAATAACACAAAAAATTAAATTGTAATCAATTTTTTTTTATTCGAAAGATCAATATGTGACATTAACATTTGAAAATGATTTCGGGCATATGGGCACCGCGGCTGTTCTTGACGAAGTGCATTCTGGACGTCAATTTTTGGCCACTTTTTCGAGCACTGCTGGCCGTGTGTCACGAAATAACACGAACAATGCTGGCCTCCAAGGCATCAATTGTTGCTGGTTTATCTGCATAAACCAGTGACTTCACGTAGCCCCACAGGAAATAATCGAGAGGTGTCAAATCGCACGACCTTGGAGGCAATTGACAGGTCCACTTCTCGAAATCAACTTATCGCCAAATTTTGATTTCAATAAGTCGATGGTTGCGTTCGCCGTATGGCACGTAGCGCCATCCCTGTTGAAACCACATCTCCTCCGGATCAATGTCATCCATATTTTCAACCAAAAATCATTGATCATGGTGCGGTAACGATCTCCATTGACCGTAACGCGAGCTCCGGCCTCATTTTTGAAGAAATAAGGTCCGATGATGCCACCAGCGTGAAAACCGCATCATACGGTGCATTTTTCTGGATGTAATGGGATCTGTAGGGTCTCTTGTGGATTGGTCTCACTCCATATGCGGCAATTTTGCTATTAACAAACCCGTTAAGCCAAAATGCGCCTCATCGCTGAACACAAATTTGCGATAAAACAACGGCGAATCGACGACTGATTTTTCAAAGTAAATTTGGATAATTTCGTAGCGTTGTTCAAGCGTGAGTCTATTCATGATGATTTGTCAGAGTTTACTGAAACAAATAAAAAAAAGTTTCATTCAAAATTTAATTTTTTGTGTTACTTTTTATAATTTAAAGTTCTATCTAGCTTAAAAAAACACCCTTTAATTAAATCGCAAAAATGAAAATGGGTTGTATTAACGACTATTGCGAATATCTTCGTTGTTTGACCAACAACGACAACCTACTATTACATCGTTGTAAAGTGATATTCTCTACGTTTAGTTGTCCTAAAGAAATATTTTTCTTAAAAAAATCCACGTTTATTAGTCCTTGAAAAAATATTCTTAAAAAAAATTCCACGTTTATTATTCCTGAAAAAAATATTCTTTAAAAATACAAGTTCTAAGTTCTTGAAAAATTCTTGTTTCTTAGCCTAGGGCTGGAAAACTATCGTTTTGATTGTTGTCGCAAAACAAAGGTTGCGTCGGACAACAAACAAGTTATTTGGGTTATCTGTCGCGAATTATTTAAAACACATCGCTTCTGAGTCCGATATAAACGAAGCTTTACGACAGTGATCAAAACGATAGTCCGACTATCGATAGATTGCTAGCTCTATCTTAGTCTTTGAAAAAATATTCTTTAAAAAATCCATGTTCATTAGTTCTTAAAAAACCATTTTAAAAAACCCACGTTTATAAGTCCTTGAAAACTATTCTTTAAAAAATCATACACGTTTTTATTCTTTAAACAAGTAAGAAAAATCTATAGTCGGAAGGAACCGACCATGGGATACAGAGCCGCTACAAAATTGGTAAAATTTAGTTTTTGGTCCATTTCATCCCCTGAACATTTCACGATCATCACCAAAAACTAATCATTTCTATTCTGGCCCGAATCCAACCTCCTTAAAAAATCGTTACAATCGGTCCATAATTTGCGGCCTTTAGCTTGTTTACACTTTTTAATGGACGGACACCCATCGCTAAATCGCTTTATCTCGTCCAGATATGAATTTTGGCATACCAAATAAGGGGTCTAGTACGAATATTTGTGGTGTAACATAAAATTTTGGAGAGACAATATGTAGCATGGGATAAAAATGTGGTTCTCTACATAGAACCCATTAATATATTAGGCAGTAGGCCCGTTATCTAGTAAACACTTTATTGCAAATTACATCAGAGGAAAGGTCAGTAGTTTTTTTCCATATGTGGCTACTTTGCGAAATATATATGTCCTCAAGGAATTAAAATATCGACCAACATAAAATTTTTATATTTTCATATAAAAGTAATGGTCCATTTCACCCGCTAAAGAATATCAGATCATCATTCAAAATTGTAGCATCTTTTCGACCTATACTCTTATCCGGTGCAAAATTTCGTGACTATTGATGTATAATTTCGACTTCTAGCGAGTTTATTATTACACTACAAGCAAATAACGGAATATATTAGGCTGTAACTCTGTTATCTGATCATGCACACCAACATAATTGGCATCAATTGAAAGGTCAAGCGTTCCACTTTCAAATATATCTCACTTGTCCGGAATGTCACTTCCAGGAATTAAGACATAAGCTGTATATTTTCACAATTTTCACACAAAAGTTTGGTCCATTTAACCCTCTAAATATTATCCGATCGCCATCTCAAATTGCAAGCTTCTCCTTTGTGATATACTCTTACCTATTTAAAATTTACGCGTTGATCGGACTATTATTGAGACCTACAGAGCCGCTAGAAAATTGGATAAATATTATGTTTTTGGTACATTTCACCGCTAAATATTTCACGATCATCACCAATAAGAATAGGTATCTATTCTGATCTGAACCCGACCTCCATACAAATTCCATTTCGTGACGATCGGTCCTAATTGCGGCCTGGGAGCGTGTTTACAATTTATAATGGACAGACGGACGGACGGACACACATCTCAAAATCGCTTTATCTCGTATAGATTGGTATATCACATTGGGGGTCTCCGACGAATATTTCGCTGTGTTACATGATTTTTTACCAAAACAAACTTATAATACCCTTTCCACATAGTGGTGTAGGGTATAAAAATTCACGTTTTTATTCTTTAAAAAATCTACGTTTTTATTCTTAAAAAATTCACTCTTTTCAACTCCACTTCTTTATTCTCTGAAAAATCCACGTTTTGTATTCTTTAAAAAAATCCACGAAAAATCCCCTTTTTTATTCTTTAAGAAAGAAAAGAAATCCACGTTTGTATCCGTTAAAAATCCCTGTTTTTTTATTTTAAAAAAATTCACGCTATTTATTTTTTTAAAAAATCCACGTTTTTTATTATTTAAAAAATCCAAGTTAATTAATATCTAAGAAATCCATGTTTTTATTATCAAAAATCCTCATTTTTTATTCCTTAAAAATTCACGAATTTTATTCTTTAAAAAATCCACGTTTTTACGGTTTAAAAATATCCAGCCTTTTATTCTTTTAAAAATCCACGTTTTTTATTAATTAAAAAATTCATATTTTTTATCCTTTAAAAATCCGCGACTTTTATTCTTAAAAAAATCCACTTTTTTGTTCATTAAAAAAATCCACGTTTTTTTTTTCTTCAAAAATCCACGTTAATTTATTCTTTAAAAAATCTACGTTTTTTATTCTTTAAAGAAATCCACGGTTTTATTCTTTAAAAAATACAATTTGTTAGTACTTGAAAAAATTTCCTTTAAAAATTCATGTTGACTAGTCCTTGGTGTCAAGTGTGTCAAGTCCCGATGTTGTGATTAAATACGGACCTTCTTTCCTATAGCGGTTACCAGTCCAGTAGTAGAAAATTACATGCTCTAAAAACTTTAAACCTACTACGTCTTCCTCGTTTACCTTGTTACAAAAAAAGTAACTTACCTTTTTACTTAGAATTTTACTTATTGTGGTTAATAATAATATGTATATCCACTCCTAAAACCACAACTTTGTTGCTTTTAATCTAATATTCATTTGTATTTACATTTATGTCCCTTACAATTGAATTACTAATTTATTTTTATGTGTTTTCTTGTTTTGTTCCTCATTTCTTTGCAGGTAAGTGTTTATATTTCACTTGAAAACGCAACAGTAGTAGCACCTAGAAAACGTAAGAAAAAGAAATTTACTACCAACCCATTAAATTCAATGGCTAGAAATGACATGAAGCCGACGTAGAAGGGTGTAGAAAAAAGTTACGACGAAAGGATAAATAGCTGTTGCTGCTGCCGAGGTAAATTAAATGTTGAAAGCCTACTAAATATGCAAATTTATTTATATTATTTTGTTGTTTCTTTTCGCATTGTCATTTCTGTGTTATTTATTTTGACCCTTTTGAAACAGCAATGGCACAACGTTTGTATATTTCTTTTTCGAATACAACATCTTAAATACAGATAAGCTAGCCATCAACACGCAATTTAGCAATCAAGAACCAGTTTTCTAGTCGTTTTTCCCTCTTTTTCTTTTAACAAATTCAAATTCTGTGGTTTTGTTTGTGGTGGTCTTAAATTTGAACTAATTAGACTAAGAACAAATTTATTGCAAAAAGTCAAATGCAGTTTGGAAATTTATTAAAATGTTTCATTTTGTCATTTAATATGTCAGTAGTGAGAAAATATTAATCGTAGATTTGAAATAACATTCAAACTGCAGTTAAGCGATAAGTTACCATGTTTTGTTGTAAACTACAGAAGCAGGGTACTTCATTTGGTGTAATACATATCTTCTAATTATAACGGAATTAGGTTTAACTTAACGCCCTATGGACTTTGTATTATTCCCTGACACGATTTGTATAAAATACTCGTAAAACTCGGATTCGTTTTATATTACGAGACTTACAATGTTTTATTAGAGTTACTTCACTTATTCCAGCACGACTACGTTACTCTTACTTTACACCTAACTTAATTCACAATTTTACTTCTTTACTAAATGATGGTTTTAATTCGCGGTGTGATTTACAACTCACTCACCCACCTGCTTTGCTTCCGTATTTACACTCGCTCACTGTAACATAAACTGTTTTAGGATCCTCAATCTAGGTCAATGGTCAAGCGAATTGATTATCGATTCGCAAATACACATACAAACACATACGGATGAATGTAAACAACAAATGGAACAGAGTAATAAATACGAGAGATTAGATTGGGCAATAATGAAATAACGTCACAATCTAGAAGAATAATTAAGCTATAAATGTATGACCAAAGCCCCATATATGTAGAGAATAAAACGGAAACAATAGCAAAATATATAATTGAGAAATTGAGACTTTACTATTGATTAAAATTTACTGCACAAAACAAATTTTTAAATTAACGAAAATTCATCTAACTTAGCTTAAATTAACCTGTTACTTTCGTAATAACATATTATTCACAACTTGACCAAATCGGATTTTTCTTTCGATAGTTGTCGTGCTCACCTGTAGGGTGAGCCTTATCTCAGGAAGAATGCACATGTTACTGATTTTAAGCAAAGAATGTTAAGTTTTTGTGGGGAGATATAGCATATCTTCGAACGTTAACAACGAGTATGTTTAGAAGAAATATTGAAATGTACTTAGCTGGAACCACATACGAGTACAAAGCGGGCATACTAAACATTTTACCAATGGGAACTCTTAAAAGTAACAAGTAAAAAAGTATCAGTCGGCTTTGCCGACAGAGATATACCCTCAGCCTGTGTATATTGAAACAATTTTTTTCCAGAATACGTATGTATTTAGGGGGTTTTAAAAATTTTGGGCATTTGAACCGACAAAAATTTTGATTAGGATTAAAGATCAAAAGTTTTGCGGAGGAGATACTAAAAGGAATGGATCGACATTGACCGTTATGGAAGTGGATCTCCAGCCACAACATATGGTGCCATAGGGGGCTTTTACACTCTTCGGGCTGTTTGCTCAAGAAATATGGACTTGCCCCTAAAAACTTTTACCATCGTAATTAAGGCAACGAATGCAAGTTGCTTCAACAAAAATCAAAGTGATTCGATATCAGGTCTTAAAGTGAACTAATCCGAAATTTTGTGTGGGAGGTACCGCATGGAGTGACGAATATAGTTCATATTTGAACCTGATCTATATCTGGTAGATATATTAGGATGTGTAAAGTA